>NC_052172.1:10227394-10341094 GCF_902713615.1 Scyliorhinus canicula
GAAGCATTACCCTAAGTCTCGGATTAGTCCAGTGACAATCCAACGACACCGCCAACTCTCCTGGGCGTCGAAATCGTGGACAAGCAGGCTTTCAAGCATCAACTCACAGATCCTTCCCACAAAACAATGGCAGGTCCCAATAGCAGGAGAGATTCCGACAACATCCATCCGTCATTGAATCGGGCGGCTGCTTGCGGGGAGGTTGTGGGTTCAAGTCCCACCGCGAACACTTGTGCCCATGAACTGGGCTGACACTCGGGGGGGGGGGGGGGGGGGGCAGAGGGGGAGGGGGGGGGGCAGACGCTGCACTGACTGGATGCTGAACTGTGGCTCCCTCTGCCCTCTGACCCGGACGTGAAAGATTCCATAGACCACCGGAGGAAGGGCGGGAGAGCCTTTTATCCCCCAGTAGTTTTGGTTCATCATTTCTCCTCAGCGCAAGAGACTTTTGAGAAGGCGGCAGAAACATTTGTTTTGGTTTTGTGTGTCTGCGCTTGCACAATCTATCGTCGCTGAATGCCATTTCAAGCGAGAGGCTCCCCGGTGGCTGCAGAGGTCAATGCTGCCCCCCCCCCCCCCCCCCCCCCCGCTTCATTGAGTGCGTGACCTGACCGTTCGGAGGTAACATTCTGCTGAGGGTGTGAAAGAGAAGAGAAGGCTGCGGAGGCCACCAAGAAGTGAAAGCAGAAAGGCTTTTGTTTTTTGAAGGCCCCATCGAGACTTTTGACCCCCCACCACCCACCCCCCCCCCCCCCCTCCCACCCCCCCCCACACCACCACCTTCTCAAGGCTGGTAACCGGAGTATTACTAATGTGGAGATTCAAGGCCGCAAGGGCAGCGCATGGGCAACTGGACACGTTGCCATGGCCAAACTGTAAACGGCACTGCTGGCGCAGAGCCAGGAAGGCTACGCTGCGCAGTTGCTTGAAGAGTGTGTAAATCATCGA
Source organism: Scyliorhinus canicula (assembly GCF_902713615.1). Lineage (NCBI taxonomy): Eukaryota > Metazoa > Chordata > Chondrichthyes > Carcharhiniformes > Scyliorhinidae > Scyliorhinus > Scyliorhinus canicula. The sequence continues at coordinate 10,228,343 of NC_052172.1, forward strand.
CCCCCTGGGAGACTCCTTACATTATCTCACACTTGTTACGTCAAAGGTTGAGACGGTGAGGTAACCGTCCGGGGGACTCAGAAACTATCTGGGGCCGAGGCAGCTCCAGATTTCTGAGAGAGCGTGTGTCCCCTTCCCCCCCCCCCCCCCCCCCCCAACACCACCCCCCCCCCCCCCCCCCCCCCCCCCCCCCCACCCCCCCCCCCCCCCCTCCTCAGTGATGGTCAAAGCTCCTCCTTTTTAAACAGGAGTCAAGGTCTAGGTGATGGTAATTGTGTAAATGGTTGACTTTCCGTTTAAATCGTTCGCGTTTCATGGAATCTCTGCCAAAGATTTGACGAGCAAGCGTCCCAGAGGTTCTGGCCAGTACCGAACCGTAGCTTTATAAGATCTCTTGTTAGGTCAAGCTCTCTCTCTCTCTCCGGGCTTGACCATGTGCCCCGCCCCCTCCCCCTCCACCCTCCCATCCCTTCTCTTTCAGCCCTGTTACCTCACAACGGCCAAGGTCCCACTCGGTGATCCAGGGGCAGCACTGACCCCTGGTACCATGTGCTTTCGTTGTCCAGCTGGACTTGGGCAACCTATCGACGCCACCTCAAGGCGCTGGAGATGTGGCGCCTCCGCAGCCCTCTCCAGATTCAGTGGCAAGGCAGGCGGTCCAAAATGAGTGCCCTCTCCCCCAGGTCAACAGGCCCGGCATCAAAGCGTGAATCACTCCAAGCCCATGCCGCTGGGCAGGTCATGCCTTTGTGCCCCTGACACCGGAATACAGAAGGAACTGTTCTAGATGGCACTTGGTCCCAGCAGGCAACTTCCAGGAGGGCGGCGGGAAAACTTTAGGGATGTCCTCAAAGCATAGTTGAAGCGGCAAAATATGTCCGCCAGCTCGTGGGTGTCCCTGGTTCGTGATCGACCCAAATGGTGAAGGTTCGTTTTGGATAAAGTTCCAAACATATCGAGAGATTTTTTCAGGAACACAGGGTGATGCACGATCAATAACCCCCGAAGCGAGATTGTAGTTCAATTGAAGGCTTTATTGAACTAGATGTTTCCCCCAGCAGCGCAGGTACAGAATGCAGCAGCTAGGGAAACACAGACTCTTATACTCCGCCTTACTGGGTGGAACAAGCAGGCAGGCTTCACCAATGATCTTACAGTATCAGGTACCTCCAACACCAATGATCTTACAGCATAAGGTACCTCCAACCTAGGTACCGTAATACCCTAATACCGACTACCACACACGGGGTGCGATTTTCTACCTCCCCCCCAACTACCCACGCTTCGTGGTACTTTCCCGGCGGCTGAGGTGTCTCGCCATTGGCCGTCGGTGGGATCCTGCGATACTGCCGTTGTCCATGGCGACTTGAGAGGCTTGTCCGTCCCTCTGCCAGGGAATGTCTCAGCCATCTCGGAACTCATCGAACCAGAGCGGGAGGAAGTCGCCTTCGTTCCTCGAGGGACTGTCCAAGGCGTAGGTTCTCCACTGGGACAGGAAGTCAGCATCTTGACCTCTGAACTCATTTCTTGTCCGAAAGGTTGACTGGTATGGCTGCCAATTGGGTGTCCCATCACCACCCCCCTCCCTTGCTCCTTTGTAACTCTTCTCAAAATAAATGCAACCATCCTGATATCAATGAGGCTGAAAGTTATATCATGATCACAGTCACTAATAGCCTCTGGAGTAAATCCCCACTACAGTTTGTGGGTTGAAGGAGTGAATTTGATTGGCAAGGAGCAGGTGGGCACTGGTGTTACCCAAGGTAAATGGACCTCCCTGCCGCACATAAGCCAAGATTCCATGGCCTGATTGTCCAGGCCACCACCCCACCCTTTGTTGTGATGGGAGGCAGTGGCGTTATGGTGTTATCACTGGACACGCAAACCAAAGGCAGAGGGGAGTTCTCCGGGGACCCGGGGTCGAATCCGGCTTCTGCAAACACAAATTTGAATTGAACAAAAATCTGGAATTAAAATGATCAAATTGTTGCAATTGATAAAGAACAAAGAACAAAGAAAATTACAGCACAGGAACAGGCCCTTCGGCCCTCCCAGCCTACGCCGATCCAGATCCTTTATCTAAACCTGTCGCCTATGTTCCAAGGATCTACTTCCCTCTGTTCCCCGCCCGTTCATATATCTGTCTAGATACATCTTAAATGATGCTATCGTGCCCGCCTCTACCACCTCCGCTGGCAAAGCGTTCCAGGCACCCACCACCCTCTGTGTAAAAAACTTTCCACACACATCTCCCTTAAACATTCCCTCTCTCACCTTGAAATTGTGACCCCTTGTAATTGACACCCCCACTCTTGGAAAAAGCTTGTTGCTATCCACCCTGTCCATACCTCTCATAATTTTGTAGACCTCAATCAGGTCCCCCCTCAACCTCCGTTTTTCCAATGAAAACAATCCTAATCTACTCAATCTTTCTTCATAGCTAGCACCCTCCATACCAAGCAACATCCTGGTGAACTTCCTCTGCACCCTCTCTAAAGCATCCACATCCTTCTGGTAATGTGGCGACCAGAACTGCATGCAGTATTCCAAATGTGGCCTAACCAAAGTCCTATACAACTGTAACATGGCCTGCCGACTCTTGTACTCAATACCCCGTCCGATGAAGACAAGCATGCTGTATGCCTTCTTGACCATTCTATCGACCTGCGTTGCCACCTTCAGTGTACAATGGACCTGAACTCCCAGATCTCTCTGTACATCAATTTTCCCCAGGACTCTTCCATTGACCGTATAGTCCGCTTTTGAATTAGATCTTCCAAAATGCATCACCTCGCATTTGCCTGGATTGAACTCCATCTGCCATTTCTTTGCCCAACCCTCCAATCTATCTATATTTTGCTGTATTCTCTGACAGTCCTCCTCGCTATCTGCAACTCCACCGATCTTAGTATCATCTGCAAACTTGCTAATCAGACCAGCTATACCTTTGTCCAGATCATTTATGTATATCACAAGCAACAATGATCCGAGCATGGATCTCTGTGGAACACCACTAGTCACAGTTCTCCATTTTGAGACACTCCCTTCCACCACTACTCTCTGTCTCCTGTTGCCCAGCCAGTTCTTTATCCATCTAGCTAGTACACCCTGAACCCCATACGACTTCACTTTTTCCATCAACCTGCCATGGGAAACTTTATCAAACGCCTTACTGAAGTCCATATATATGACATCTACAGCCCTCCCCTCGTCAATTAACTTTGTCACTTCCTCAAAGAATTCTATTAGATTTGTAAGACATGACCTTCTCTGCACAAAACCTATCACTGATAAGTCTATTTTCTTCCAAATGTGAATCGATCCTATCCCTCAGTATCTTCTCCAACAGTTTGCCTCCCACTGACGTCAAGCTCACAGGTCTATAATTCCCTGGATTATCCCTGCTACCCTTCTTAAACAAAGGGACAACATTAGCAATTCAACCAGTCCTCCGGGACCTCACCCGTGCTCAAGGATGCTGCAAAGATATCTGTTAAGTCCCCAGCTGTTTCGTCTATCGCTTCCCTCAGTAACCTGGGATAGATCCCATCCGGACCTGGGGTCTTGTCCACCTTAATGACTTTTAGAATACCCAAAACATCCCCCTTCCTTATGCCGACCTGACCTAGAGTAATTAAACATCCATCCCGAGCCTCAACATCCGTCATGTCCCTCTCCTTGGTGAATACTGATGCAAAGTACTCATTAAGAATCTCACCCATTTCCTCTGACTCTACGCATAAATTCCCACTTTTGTCTTTGAGTGGGCCAATCCTTTCTCTAGTTACCCTCTTGCTCCTTATATACGAATAAAAGGCTTTGGGATTTTCCTTAACCCTGTTAGCCAAAGATATTTCATGACCCCTTTTAGCCCTCGTTATTGCGCGTTTGAGATTTGTCCTACTTTCCCGATATTCCTCCAAAGCTTCATCAGTTTTAAGTTGCCGAGATCTTATGTATGCTTCCTTTTTCATCTTAGCTCGTATCACAATTCCACCCGTCATCCATGGTTCCCTAATCTTGCCATTTCTATCCCTCATTCTCACAGGACATGTCTGTCCTGCACTCTAATCAACATTTCCTTAAAAGACTCCCACATTTCAAATTTGAAAGTGGATTTACCCTTAAACAGCTGCTCCCAATCCACATTCCCTAGCTCCTGCCCAATTTTGTTATACTTGGCCTTTCCCCAATTTAGCACTCTTCCTTTAGGACCACTCTCGCTTTTGTCCATGAGTATTCTAAAACTTAGGGAATTGTGATCGCTACTGTAGCCCAGTGGTTAGCACTGTTGCTTTACAGCGGCAGGGTCCCAGGACTGCAACATGTTCAAGGAGGCAGCTCACCACCACCTTCTCAAGGGACAATTAGGGATGGGCAATAAATGTTTGTGTAGCCAGCGAAGCCAACACCCCATAAATGAATGAGGATCTCGGCAATCAGATCCAGCCTCCTTACATGGCTCCCCAAAGTTTGGCCCAACAACGCTCTTAAGCCCCACCTTGAAAGAACACCTTTTAATGCACCCCCTGTAGACAGTCTACAGCTGGGGGGCGATGGTGGTGTGATGGTATTGTCATTGGATTAGTAACTCAGGATAATGCGGTAAGGTCCCGGGTTCGAATCCCACTATGGCAGATGGCGAAATATTAATCCAATAAAAATCTGGAATTAAAAGTCTACTGAAGCCATTGCCGACTGTCGTAATAAACCCATCTGGTTCGCTAATGTACCTTTAGGGAAGGAAATCTGCCCAATCTAGGTCTACAGGTGACTCCAGGCCCATAGCAATGCGGTTGACTCTTGATTGCCCCCTGCTGGAATGGCCGAGCAAGACACTCAGTTCCAGGGCAATCAGGGATGGGCAACAAATTCAGGGTCCAGCCCAGCGAGGCCCACGCCGCGTGAATAAATGAAAGAAGGACAGAAGCCGATTGGCCCAGCGTGTCTGAATCAGCCAGCAGTCTATTGAACTGGCAAATTGGTGTCGTGATCAAGCGTCAGCCTTGTCCAAGCCCCTCCCCCCCCGGCCCCCTGATCACCTTCACCCCAAATCCCTCATAAATCTGACAGATTCCTCGCATTGAACTGCTGGAAACGTCACAGAAACAGGTGTAAACGGATTAAAGGATTAAGTAAGGAATCGGCTATACACGTGAGGATAATTATAGGGCAATTTGCACCTCAGCAGGATCCGACAAGGCCGAGGTGTGTTTAAATGCTGTAACCATGCAGTACAATCACAACAATAGATTATGTTTCTGCAGCACTCCTCAAATCCTCAGTAACGCCTCAAAGCGCTTTACAAAGAGGAATGAAACACTTGCATTTATGTAATGGCATCACTTCCTCAGGCTCCCCTCCCATCATCCCCCAGTTTCTCGGCAGCCGATGGACTGCTCGGGAAATCTCGTCATAGAACATGCAGTGCAGAAGGAGGCCATTTGGCCCATCGAGTCTGCACCGACCCGCTTTTATTTCCGGCAGATATGGAGACAGGGAAGGGAGGGATGGCGCCTGAACCCACGTTTGAACCCGGGGGAGGGACAAGGCACGGAGGGAGGGCACACCGGAGGGCGAGGGCACAATGCCTGAAGGATTCGCCAGGCGGTGCCCATATTGCTGCCCCTGTGATGCCAGATTACGCACCCTGAAGGAGCAACCCGCCCTTGAGGCCTGCGTCAAGGCCTATGGCGTACAGGAGCATGCAGGCATACAAATTAGGAGCAGGAGGAGGCCATTTGGCCCCTCGAGCCTGCTCCACCATTCGATAAGAGCACTAATCTGATCAGACTCCCTTTGTTAGTCAAGAATCTATCTACCTCTGTCTCAAAAATAATCATTGGCCCTGCCCTCATCCCTCATTGGCCCCGCCCTCATTGGCCTCGCCCTCATCCCTCTTTGGCCCCGCCCTCATCCCTCATTGGCCTCACCCTCATCCCTCATTGGCCACGCCCTCATCCCTCATTGGCCCCGCCCTCATCCCTCATTGGCCCCACCCTCATCCCTCATTGGCCCCACCCTCATCCCTCATTGGCCACACCCTCATTGGCCCCACCCTCATCCCTCATTGGCCCCGCCCTCATCCCTCTTTGGGAAAGAAGATTCCAGAGATTCACAACCCTCCGAGAGAAGAAAATTCTCCTCGTCCCCTTCTGAAATGGGAGACGCCCTTGGCTGCAATTCTCCGGCCGTTCACTAGGTGGCGGAATTCTCTGGTCGTGCCGGTAACGCAGCCCCGCCATTGGCAAGCGGTGGGGTGGTGCGGGGGGGAATAGAGAATCCCGCCATCAGCGAGCACCGCACCACGTCCCGCTGTCGATAGGGACGCGAATGGAAGGCCGGAGTATCCCCTCCTTCCCTTATCTTTACGTTAGCACGGTACCACAGTGGTTAGCAATGTAGCTTCATAGCGCCAAAGTCCCAGGTTCGATTCCCAGTTTGGGACATTGTCTGTGCGGAGTCTGCACGTTCTCCCCGTGGCTGCGTGGGTTTCCTCCGGGTGCTCCGGTTTCCTCCCACAAGTCCCGAAAAACGTGCTCGTTAGGCGAATTGGACATTCTGAATTCTCCCCCGTGTACCCGAACAGGCGCCGGAATGTGGCGACGAGGGGATTTTGACAGTAACTTCATTGCAGTGTTAATGTAAGCCGACTCGTGACACTAATAAAGATTATTATTATTATAAAATTGCAAAGCCCTCGTTCTAGCCTCTAAGGGTAAACATCCTTTCCGCCTCCAACCTGTCAAATCCCCTCAGGATCTTGGACCGTTTAATAAGATCACCTCAACCTTCCAAACTCCAAAACAATTCAGGCCAAAACTGTTCAAATCTTCCTCGTAAAACAGTTCCTTAATCCCAGGTATCGGTTGAGTGAACCTTCCCTGAACTGCTACCAATGGATCTATATCCTTCCTTAAATAAGGAGACCAAAACTGTAGATGTGGTCTCAACAACGGCCTGGAACGAAACATCCCAACGTTTATATTCAATTCCCAGGCAATAAATTACAGAATTCAATATGCTTTCCTAACCGTTCGCTGTATTGGAAAGCTCACTGCAGCGCAGTGCTCTTGTTCCTGAACTTCTACGGGCAGCATGATAGCACAAGTGGATAGCACTGTGGCTTCACAGCGCCAGGGTCCCAGGTTCGATTCCAGCCTCGGGTGCTGTGGTGATATGCAGCACTGTAGATACACAAGGGGTTAATGTAAGTACACGTAGACTAGCTAGACACTAGAGGGAGCACCAGAGACACGACACACAGACACTCAACCAATAGGTCAGTAAGATAGGACACGACCAATGGGCATTCACGATACACACAGAGGTGACACTACCACAGGAGGGCATGACACCAACCCATATATAAAGGACACAGCACACATGATCTTCCTCTTTCCAGTGGAGACACTCAGTGAGTACACACACAGGGTTGATTCAACATCACACCCACCACGTGGATTGTAGCAGACTGGTTCGTCAGTCTGAGTAGCTATAGAAGGATTAACAGGAGAGGTGAATCCGAGTAGGAGAATTGTAAATAGTTTAATAAACGTGTTGAAGTTATCTCCACGTCTGAACCTTCCTTTGTCAGAATGAACATCAAGGAAGCAGCTTATACTACGCCAAGAGCATAACAAGACATAGTACCAGTTGAGTGTCTGTGTGTCGTGTCTCTGGTGCTCCCTCTAGTGTTTAGCTAGTCTACGTGTACTTATATTAACCCCTTGCGTATCTATAGTGATGCATATCACCACAGGTGCCTATGTGGAGTTTGCTTTCTCCCCTGTGTCTGCGTGGGTTTCCTCCGGGTGCTCCGGTTTCCTCCCATAGTTCAAAGACGTGCGGGTTAGTGGATTGGCCGCGCTAAATTGCCCCTCCATGATAAATTGGCCTGCTTCTCTGCTGTGAACCCAATGTAAACTAACTAATATTTCTCCAGAAGGGTGCACCCATGGACAAGTCAATCAATCTGCCGTTTTAATCGAGGGTAGCAAGTCGGGAGGCAAGTGCAAAACCGGCCAATTCCAAAATGAGATAAAATCAGTTATTATAAACTATGTACAGGCTGTAATTTAGCGACCCTTTTGGAGAAGGGCAGAATTGTTCAGACAAATGTGGCATTTGAATCAGAAAATAATCCCTGAATTCACTCGGCGGATCAATGCCGAGATTGGCAAACAAAATGGAGGCTCCGGATTGAATCTCCAGTTTAGGATGGAGGGCTGGTTGGGGGGGGGGACCATCGATTGGATTCTCTGTGTGGGCAGGAGGAGAGGGCAGGGTTTGCTCATTGCTACCCCGCCCCAGCCCTGTCACCAATGCAGTTGGGTGAAGGCAGGGATTGGGTTTGCCTCCAATGACCCCGATAGTTTACAGCGCTCCCCGAACCCGTGGCTGCCCCCACCCATAAGGACAGCAGACGCAATGGGACATCATCACCTCCTTGATCCCCTCTCAGTCTGACTTCGATTTACGTCGGTTTGCTCATTGAGAAGTGTCATAATATACACACAAGTATATGGTGATGCATCGACAGACATTGACTGACACACTGAACGACCAATCAACACACAGAACGCAGCAGCCAATCACCAGACAGGACACGGCCACTATAAAGCCAGAGGGCACTAGTTTTCCCGCTCATTCGGGATGCAGCCTCTGAGACAGCCAGAGCCCGTGATCAGCAACACAAATATCTACCGTGTGCGAGCAGTATAGTCTGGTCAGGTTAGCCTCAGGTCTCCAGTCAACCTAACATCGTGTCGACCCACAGTGCAAGTATGTTTAACAGCTCATAGTTAAATAAAATAGAGTTGTACTTCAACAAGTGTTGGTAGCCTGTCTCTCTGACTGCTCTGGTAAACGCAGTCCTCGCAGACCCAGCATACCCAACACATCAAGAAGTATGACAGGATCAGAATAAAGTAACGGCAATAGTTTCACCATTCCCCTCCCCCCCCACCCCACATCTATAGTGACATCGCCACAGTCCCAGATGACCAGAGGCTGCTTTCCCCTTTTGGAGGGGGGAGGGGGAGAGCTGACTGGTGCTGATTTAACCTGAGGGTCACCACACCTCAGGCGAGGGGCAAGGCTGAGAAGGCGGGGCCTACATGGATAACCTCAGCCGGTACGGGGAATTGAACCCACGCTGCTGGTCTCGCTCCGCATCACGAGCCAGCCGTCCGGCCAACTGAGCTAAACCGGCCCAGAACCATCAATGCAAATGTTCCAGACGTTTCCGGGATTCCTCGGCCTGGTAAGGGTTAAGAATCAGCCTTCCGATCCCGGCCAGCAATTCCGAGTGGAGCGTTATTACAGAGAGAAGCACTTGTGCTGTAGCTCTGCCCGACCACATACTTTTCCAATTCCGAGAGCTAATGGCTCCCTTATTCGATGTTCAAGCCATTTGGGATGCCAGGACGAGAATGTTTAGATCTGATTACAAAAACTGTTGGATCTGTCCTTGTTTCCATTTTCTACCTTTCCCCCAGCTGATTCCGTGGATTGCAGAGGTAATGCAAACCGTCTGGTTTTGATTCAGCCAATGACTTTACAGAGCAAGGTGGGGGCGGTGGGGGCGTGAGTGGTGGGGCGGGGGTGGGGGTGGGGGGGAAACAGCTGTGCACCCAGACAGAAACTCCCTCTATGTTCTCGATACAAAATCTAAGAATTGCATTTTTCAATACTCCAACTTGCTCCTGTCCTTCCCTGACTCTGCGCCCCCACGTTGGGGCCTTGTCCTTTGACGATTTGGTAAGAAAGGACTCGCATTTAAATATCCCCCTTCACACAATACCATAAGACAAAGGAGCAGAATTAGGCCACTCGGCTCCTCCGTTCAACCATGGCTGATATGTTTCTCATCCCCCGTTCTCCTGCCTTCTCCCCATAACCCCTGATCCCCTTATTAATCAAGAGCCTATCTATCTCTGTCTTAAAGACACTCAGTGATTTGGCCTCCACAGCCTTCTGCGGCAAAGAGTTCCACAGATTCACCACCCTCTGGCTGAAGAAATTCCTCCTCATCTCTGTTTTAAAGGATCGTCCCTTTAGCCTGAGATGGTGTCCTCTGCTTCTAGGTTTTCTCACAAGTGCAATCATCTTCTCCACATCCACTCTATCCAGGCCTCGCAGTGTCCTGTAAGTTTCAATAAGATCCCCCTCAGGGATGTACTTCTGAGGCTGTATCAGGCTGTATCAGGCTCTGTTCGGACCCCATTTGGAGTATTGTGAGCAGTTTTGGGCCCCATATCTAAGGAAGGATGTGCCGGCCTTGGAAAGGGTCCAGAGGAGGTTCACAAGAATGATCCCTGGAATGAAGAGTTTGTCGTATGAGGAGCGACTGAGGGATCTGGGTCTGTACTCGTTGGGCATTTAGAAAGATGAGGGGGGATCTTACTGAAACTTACAGGATGCTGCGAGGCCTGGACTGAGTGGATGTGGAGAAGCTGATTACACTTGTGTGGAAGGCCTGCCTGGGTACGCCGGCACTGAGTCCAAGATCTTTTAAGAAGCAATAAAACAAGAAAAATGCCGTCTAGTCCTCAATCCGCACACTCCAACAAACCCCCGATGCCCGATCCATGCCAGCCAATGGCATCTCATGCCCTTTAACCACCCCCTTGGCCCCCACACTCCCTCTGCCTCTCTATCCTCCCTCCACAGCCCTTTGTAGCCCCATGCCAACTTTTAGCCAACTCATCGTAATCCATAAGGCCTCACCATCACCCTTTGCCCTTACCTTCCATGCCAACCCACCCAGCATTCACCCTAGACACGCCTCACAACCCATGCTAAGATTAAATAAAATGAAGTTCTGAGTATCTGCTGCAGACTTTCGCTTTTACAAAAGGACTCATTTATACAAAAAAAATTGCGCCGTTTAAATTCCTTCCACGACATCCTTATGAAAAGAAACATTTGATTCAAGCGCTTAATCCCTTATAAAAACAAACGTTTGATTCAACTGTTTTGGACTCACAGCAACAGGAGTTGGCCATTTGGCCCATCGAGCCAGCTCCGCCACTCAATCCGATCATGGCCGATCTTCGACCTTCCCCGTGCTATCCCCATATCCCTCGGTGTCATTGGTCTCCAGAAACCTATCTACCTCTGTCTTGAACATCCTAGATGACTGAACTTCCACCGCCCTCCAGAGTGAAGAGATTCTGTGAGGGACGCGTCGATGATTCAGTGGGCACTTTCCAGTTCTCATCCATTGGCTTGGTCTCTGGAAAGTTGGTGAAACGTTGTTCTTGTCTCCTGCACAGCTCGGCTCTCAAAGGAATCGCTAACGATACCTGCCACTATGGCACTTGCCTTGATTGCTTTCGATGCAATGATGTTTCGACGCAGTATTCCCACAAAAAGACTGAGCAATTACTTATTCCAAAAATCAAAGGAGGACATGTGGGAAGAAGAATATCCGTTATGTTCCCAGTTCCATTGGTGTGTCGCCTGGTGGTAAAGTTGACCATGTGTGTTAACAAGCAGTCTCTACTATTCATTTTTGACCCCCACTGCCCCCAGCAGCCCCCCGCAAGAGGGATTTGCTCAATGATCCCAGGATCAGTAGTCCATCATGTCTTGGGTAAGATGTTGGGCACGGTTTCACCGCCTGGACGCGCCTGGTGAAAACCCGTGCCAGCCAGTTCGATCGCGGGCCGACCTCAATCGCCAAGCTCCCCAGGCGCTAAGTGGTTTGCGATTGCAGCGGCTCGCTCCCATTGGTGGATTCTGGAACTCGTCTGGGCGCGGCGACATTCCGTTAATCACCACTTCAGGCCCATCACCATCTCATTAGCGAGATGGTCACCGCACCCAATGGCCTCCTGGGATCGAACTGGCTCGCCAGCGAGAGGTCCCGCGGGCGATGGTTCGTGCTGGTCCGCTCAAACGGAACAGCACTTGGGCGGTCAGGGGGAGGGCAGGGTGGCACCGCTCTGGCTCTCCCCCCCCCCCCCCCCCCCCGACAACCGGACACTTTGAAACTACTCGGCTGGCACCATAGCACAGCCACCCTGGCAATGACAAAGTGCCAGGTTGGCACTGCCAGGCTGGCAGGGGCACTGCCAGGGTGTCAGGGCAGCAGTGCATGGATGCCCGGGTAACACTGCTATGGGTGGGGCCTGAGGTGAGCCATGTGAAACGTGGAATGAAGGGGTGTGTGGAGGGTGTGGGTATGTGTGTGAAGAGTGGGTATGAGGGGTCTCCAGGTGGTTTGGGAAGGTGAAGAGTTGGGGGTCCCAGAAAGAGGAGTCCGAAAGTAGGGGGGGGTGGGTGGGATGCCCTGAAATGGGAGGCCTCATTGACCCCCGTAGTGGTGTGTCTGTACTTGGTGGGGGGGAGGGGGGTGTTGAGGTAGTGCCCAAATGTGTGGGGGGGCATTGCCCATGGGTGGCGGGTCAAGGACCCACAGGCTCACCTCGGGCACCCTTTCAAATGGCGGTTTGGCCAACGAGCTCAACTCCCCGGTGACAAAAATAATGGGCTCGCCCAACTGGGAACACGCAAGGGTCCGGAAATATGTCTAAGGGCCATCGATAGCGGCCAGCAGCCCGCCAACACGGCTGGCGAGGAGCTCGCGGGAAATCCCGCTCGCTGCGGCACTTAGAACTTGTCCCGTTGAATCGCATCCCATTATTCCAAACTATTTTGTTTTTTTTGGGGGGGGGCAGCGCGCGGGTCACGGGGTGCGCAGAGCAAGGGAGCCACAAGGGGGCGGCGCCTTCTGCCACCACCACTCCCCCACCGGTGGCATAATTTCCCACGATGGAGGTAGCGCCCCCCATTGGCCGCATGCAGGATCTTCAAGGCCCGCCGATGTCCAAGGCGTTTGGTGTGCCTCGCCCCGTCCAACACGCTGGTAAAATCTGGCCCAACGTCCGAGGCGAATCCAAACAGCATTATCTTTGTGCTGCAATATTCCCGCTCCGGTTCAGATTCCAGATTGAGGTGATTGAAACCTCCAATCGCCCCACAGGCAGGTTTTTATTTTTTTGCGATTTACTTTTCACGTCTGGATTATTTTGGGAAGCACTTTCAATTCAACAAAAAAAGGTTGGTGAGCGGCTACTTTAAGCAGGGAGAGGACAAAATATTCTCAGCTGAACTCTCGCTACATTCCAGCAACTGGGAACAACATTCGATGAGGGAATGGGAGAGGCGGGAATGAGTTACAGATCGGAATCCAGCTGAGGGGGAAGGGGGGGGGCAGAATGGGGGAGGGCGGATCTTGGCTGGTTTGCATAGTTGGTGCTTATTTGGGATGGCTGCACTGCCTGATTCACGTGGAGTTATTCCCCACGTTGAGGGGTCACCAACCGGTCGAGTTCCTGAGACATCCACGTGGGGAGAGCTCCTCTTTTTGCCAAACAGAGATGAGGAGACAGATCTTCACCCAGAGAGTGGTAGGCCTGTGGTATCCATTGTTGTGTTATGTACTCTGGGATAACACAGGCTGCAACTCGATGCAGCTTTGACCAAAAGATACTCCAGATTTTGAAGTAAGTTCAATGTGATTTATTGAACCATTAGCACAGTTCTCTATGAGTTCGACTCTCCTGCTAATCTTGCTACAGTAACTCAGTCTAACTAACCAGTCTGCTCTAAGCCACGTGGTGGGTGTGATGCTTCTGATCTGCCCATGTCCTACTCTCTAAGTGTCGCCTGTGGAAAGAGACAGAGCATGTGTGCCCTGTCCTTGTATATGGGTTGTGTAATGCCGCCTTGTGGTAGTGTCACCTCTGGATTTCTTGACTGCCCATTGGTCGTGTCCTATTCTATGTGTTCATTAGCTGTATGTCTGTATGTCATGACGTCTCTGGTGCTCCCTCTAGTGTTTACTTAGTCGTAGTGTATTTACATTAACCCCTTGTGTATTTACAGTGATGCATATCACCACATTCATCACCACAGGAAGTAGTTGAGGCCAAAACATTCATTTTGATCATGGTTGATCATCCAATTCAATAGCCTGATCCTGCCTTCCCCCTTCCCCCGTATCCTTTGTTCGCCTTTGCCCCAAGTGCTTGAGCTAGTTGCTTCCCGAAAATATATAGGGCGGAATTCTCGGTTGTCCAGAGGATAGGGCGGAGAATAGGTTCCAAATCGCATTTCTCCATCACCTCGATAGCGGCGCAATGTGGTCCGGAACGCACTGACGGTGAACACCGTTTGCATGTTATTAGCTGGCCCGACTCGGTATTCTCCGGGGCCTCCGCGATTCTCCTCCCGCGATAGGCCAGGTTCCCGGCGTCGCGGTTCACTTGTCCTTTATAAAAATCGTGAAACTGGCGGGGCGGTTGCTGAGGGAGAGAGAGGGGAGGTACGGAAAGTGTCCAACATCGCCAGAGTTTGCTGACACTTGTGCCGCTGGCTGGGGGGGGGGGGCTTCTGCCAGGATCGGGGGGAGTCGCTGGGGGGGGGGGGGGCAGGAGGTGGGCTGTGAGTAGACGGCACGGAACACCATTCCCGCAGCCGGCAAGGCAGCCATGCAGCTGCGCACACCGCTGACAGCCCACTGCGAACTTAGTGCCGCGGATCGTATCGGTGTCCCCCTCAGGGCACCCCACTTGGTGCCCTCTGACCCCAGCCGGCCCATCAGCTGGATGGGCGTCCTCCAGCACAACCAGTGCAACCTTGTTGGCTGGGACGAGTGTGTGTGGGGAGTGCAATGTGTAGGTGCGGCTGCAGCTCGTCAGCCTCCTGAGTATCGATCACGGACCTGGCGAATCCCGCACCGTTTTTCATTGGAATCGATTGTGTTCCACGTGGCGCCGGTACTAGCCCCTTAATAGTAGCCAAATGGGTCCAGGTGTGGCGCCAGTTTTTCTGTCGTGGACAAATTCTGTGTTGGTGTCAACACTCAATCTCGGAAACGGAGAATCCCGCCCACAGGCCGCAACCACTTCCTGTGGTAATGAACTCCACAGGCCGACCACTCTCTGAGTGAAGGAATGTCTCCTCATCTCTGTCCTGAATGGTCCTCAGACTGTGGCCTCTGGTTCTGGATACACCCCAATCAGCGGGAACATCCTTCTTGAATGGCGAGGCAGACTGGAAGGGCTGAATGGCCTACGCTTGCTCCTATCTTCCCTGCGCCTAGGTTCCTCTTCACGCAGAAACAGAAAGAGAAAATGGTGAAGGATGAGATACAGGAAACTCAAACCTTCTAGAAAACTCCGCCTCAGTGCTTTAGCCATGGTGTCCAGCTGAAGTCAATCGCTGATTTGAAGCATTGTCGGATGTCAACGCAGCGCCTATAAGCGGTCACTTAGTGAGGTAAAGGGACATCTACGCACTCGCGCACTCGATCATTCCAGGAATAATTGTAGCTGACTTCTATTTTAACACTCGCATTATTTACAGAACCCAGGAGAGGAATAGATGCCCCTCATGACTCATTAAGGTGCAATCTTAAGCCCCAAAATATCTCTGTGACAAAATCCTGTGTCCCAGATTCACGAATAGCTATCTTTAGGAATTGATAATTCGCATGAAATGATAAATAGAGCTCGACCAAAAGCGATGTAAGAAGCTGCTCTCGTGCTGTGATCACGGTTCTGAGCTGACTGGAGAAACAGCTGCAGTTCCGAACGGGGTTTTTCTGCTGTTATCGCCGTCGCCGCCGGAGGATCTCGATCCCTCGCACGGCAGTTCAGTTCTGTTGAATGTTGCGCCTATCGCGTTGTGCGATTGGGATCTAATGGGCCAATTTGGCCTTTGCGGGCACCTGGTGTCAGTGAGGGGGGGCCTCGCAGGACTGAGAGGACCCAGCCAGATGCCTTTTTTTTTAAATTTAGAGTACCCAATTCATTTTTTTCCAATTAAGGGGCAATTTAGCGTGGCCAATCCACCTAACCTGCACATCTTTTGGGTTGTGGGGGTGAAACCCACACAGGCACGGGGAGAATGTGCAAACTCCACACAGACAGTGACCCAGAGCCGGGATCGAACCTGGGACCCTCGGCTCCGTGAGGCAGCAGGGCTAACCACTGCGCCACCACGCTGCCCAAAAGCAGAGCATTTATGTCGGAAGACAAGGAAGAGGCCGAAACCCACCTGGTTACAAAAATAAATAATGAAACCCCTCAGTGGTGAAAGCCGAACCGTTCGCTGGCACCAGAACCTCTGGCAACCCGTGGTTGGCAAACGCCTGCCGCGATTTCTCTATTGTCGCCATCGAGGCTGTGGATTTGATCACATGCACATCCATCCATCTTGGATGGCCGCCGACGATGATAAGGAACAAGGCTCTTCGAAAGGATCCCCCGAAATCGAGATGGATCCCTGCCCACGGTCGCACTGGGCCACTCCCAAGGGTGTAAATGGGCTGGCGGTGGTAGCTGCTGCAGTGGCATATTGCTTGACCACACGGTCAATGTCCTTGTCCAGTCCTGGCCACCAGATATAGCCATGGTGTGGCGATGCCGGCGTTGGACTGGGGTGAGGAAGGAGCAGTGCTCCGAAAGCTAGTGTTTCAAACAAACATGTTGGACTTCAACCTGGTGTTGTAAGACTTCCTACTGTGTTTACCAGATATAGCAGCATGGAGCGTCTTAATCTTGGTCATGCCAGGTCATGCGCGTAACTCCTATAGCAGCGCCACCCCTTGGCTGGGAGGGGGATGACGACTGCTCTTGTTCCCCGCAACTACGGTCCACCCCCTACACTCTATGGTATGTTTGTACTATGGTAATACTGTGCCATCCGTGATGAGTGGGGGGTGAAGGGCATTCCCCAGTAAGAGAGACGACAGGGACAGCATGGTAGAACACTGGTTAGCACAGTTGCTTTACAGCGCCAGGGTCCCGGGTTCGATTCCCGGCTTGGACCACTGTCTGTGCGGAGCCTGCACGTTCTCCCTGTCTCTGCGTGGGTTTCCTCCGGGTGCTCCGGTTTCCTCCCACAGTCCAAAGATGTGCAGGTGAGGTGGATTGGCTATGCTAAATTGCCCTTCGTGACCTAAAAGGTTAGGAGGGGTTATTGGGTTACGGGGATAGGGTGGAAGTGAGGGCTTAAGTGGGTCGGTGCAGACTCAATGGGCCGAATGGCCTCTTTCTGCACTGTATGATCTATGTTCTATGGTCCTTGAGTCCTTGTCCAGCTTCAACTGTTGGTATGCGTAGTCCATGTCAAGTTTGGTAAGTCTTTGTCCTCCTGCTAACTTTGAGTGTCGGTCCTCAATTTGTGGGATTGGATGACCATCCAGCTTGCCCACTTGGTTCGATTAATTTATTTTCGCCGCAGATGCGAATTGTTCCATCTGGTTTCACAACAGGAACAATAGGTGCTGCCCAATCTGAGAACGGTACTGGCCTTACTATTCCCAACTCTGCTAAACTGCTTCAGCTCTGCCTCGACTCATAGATGCAAGGCGTAGGCCACAGGCCGAGATCTATAAAATCCGTGGAGTCTAAGTAACATATAGATCTTGACTTTGACACCCTGTATTTTCCCCAGTTCATTATGAAAGACCTCTTGGTATTCCCTTAGAACCTGTGGGAAACAATCATCTGTTGTGCTCAAGATTGCCGGCCAATTTAATTTTATCTGGCTCAACCAATCTCTTCCCATCAGGCTGGGCCCCCAGCTCTTCACAATGATGATAGGTAGCTCGGCCGATTGATGCCATAATATCACAGGTGCGGATGTAGATCTCAATATTGTTAAGGAATCTCCCTGTATGTCGCTAATCTTGCCGAGGTGTCTTCCAACTTCATTTCTTGGGGACATCCCTTCAAATATTCCCATCACAGTGGCAGAAGCTCCCGAACGGAGCGGAAGGCCATTGACAAATAACGCAATTACGATGGGGGCTGATTTATACATACTTACATTATTTAACTAACACCACGAGCCTGTCTCGGAGTCGCTCTGTTAGTCACTCTTTATATCACAACCTTGAGTCGGAGTTGTTTTCTTTCTGTGCGACACATGTGGATGTGGCCCCTCTGGTTGCCTTCGAAACACACCGCGCTCTTAAATCTATACACTTCTCGATGGGCCGAATGGCTTCTTCCTGCGCCGGAGCAATTCTGCGATTCTGTGAGGCGGGGGGTTTGGGACAAGTGCCTGGCGACGCGCACGCTCTCTCTCCTCTCCCTGCCCTAGCGCTGGCACCGATGGGGCAGCCAGCCGATACCCGTTTAGGTGCCCCCTGCTCTGGGACCATCACTGGGCAGTCTCACCTTGGTCGAACTCCCCCTAGTGGTGGCACTTATTCCCAATGCTTTCGGGGGCAGGTTAAAGCCCTGTACCTTAACACAGCCTGGCCCAGCTTTGGGAGTGAGACACTGACGCTGCCTGGAAACCTTATTCCTTCCCAACGTGAAAAGAAAATACTGACATCTGCGCGTCTTACAGATTTATACATAGAGAGTGAGAGCAGTAATAAATATCTACATTTAAATAAGATCTAAACTGTTTTACATTAAAGCCTGTGGTTCTGTATTCAACAGATAAAACACCATTATCGAATAATGAAAACCGTAACAAATCTGGCTTTGCTTGAACCAACTTAAAATTCAAAGTAGATTTGCTCCTTGTCTATTTCTCCTGGCATCGGTACACAGTTATTTTGGCATTCCGGGGCGGGGGAGGAGGGGGAGCATTAACCCTTCCGTTGCTCAGTTCCTCCTTAATTCTGTGCGAAGATATTTGTCCCATGTCTCCCCTCTCTGTTGACCTGCTTCGAATTTCCGAGACTCCTTAATCCGCGGAGCTTGGGGGGTGAGCGTGAGAGGCGATTGTTTAACTCGGCAGGCCAGGGAGGTGGGATGGAAATTTTCGGAAATGGGAGGAGAAGGGGATTAAGACGCTAAAAGATTTGTTTCTTGGGGGTCGGTTTGCAGGATTGAGGGAGCTGGAAGCAAAGTATGGGCTGGAGCAGGGAGAAGTGTTTAGGTATATGCAAATTCGAGATTTTGCTAGAAAGGAGATACAGAGATTCCCGGAGGAACCGGCCTCCACATTGCTGGAGGAGGTGCTGACGACAGGGGGACTGGAGAAGGGGGTAGTGTCAGCGGTGTACGGAGCTATTTTGGACGAGGATAAGGCATCACTGGAGGGGATCAAAGCAAAGTGGGAGGAAGAGTTGGGAGAGGTTATAGAGGAGGGGGTCTGGTGTGAAGTGCTCACACCTCGACCCTATCCCCATAACCCCACCTAACCTTTTTTGGACACTGAGGGCAATTTAGCATGGCCAATCCACCTAACCTGCACATCTTTGGACTGTGGGAGGAAACCCACGCACACACGGGGAGGACGTGCAGACTCCGCACAGACAGTGACCCAAGCCGGGAATCTAACCTGGGACCCTGGAGCTGTGAAGCAACTGTGCTACTCAAAATTTTGAGTACCCAATTGTTTTCTTTTTTCCAATTAAGAGGCAATTTAGCCTGGCCAATCCACCTAACCTGCACATCTTTGGGTTGTGGGGGTGAAACCCACACAGACACGGGGAGAATGTGCAAACTCCACACGGACAGTGACCCAGGGCCGGGATTCGAACCCGGGTCCTCAGCGTCGCAGTCCCAGTGCTATCCACTGCGCCACATGCCGCCCTAGCTGTGCCTTGGTGATAAAGACAGGCTGGATAAGCTTAGGTTGCTTTCTTTAGACCAGAGAAGGCTGAGAGGGGGACCTGATTGAGGTGTGTAAGATTATGAAGACCATGGAGAGGGTGGATAGAAAGCAGCGGTTCTCCTTAGTTGAAGGGTCAGTTACAAGTGGGCATAATTTTAAGGTGAAAGGCAGGAGGTTCTTGTAGATTAGAGTCATTAGAGTCAATCTCAGGAGGGGAGATTGAAACCCTACCAGATGGGCATTTCTTGATGCGGTCTAATATTGGAGCAATCTTTGACGAGAATTCTAAGGCTGGATCTTTGAAGGTGAAGGCGGGAATCCCTCACGAGAGAGGGAGAGAGAGAGAGAGGGCTGGATTTTCCACAGCCCCACGCCGAAATCGCGTTTGGCACGGGGGCGGAGAATCGACGTTCCCGACCGGATCGCAACCGGCGCTTCTCCGGCGATTCTCCGGGCCACGGAGAATCGCTCATCCGTCAATCACGCCGCGTGGCTGGGGTCCATTGCCAGAGGCCCTCCCAGCGATACGCCGATCCTGACCGGCCGAGTTCCTGACGGTGTGGTTCTAGTCACGTAT
This sequence comes from Scyliorhinus canicula, assembly GCF_902713615.1. Taxonomy (NCBI): domain Eukaryota; kingdom Metazoa; phylum Chordata; class Chondrichthyes; order Carcharhiniformes; family Scyliorhinidae; genus Scyliorhinus; species Scyliorhinus canicula. The sequence goes on from NC_052172.1 coordinate 10,248,516, forward strand.
GGCCGGTCGGGACTCAATCCATGGCCTCCCTGGTGGGGAGGGGGGGAGGGGGGTCCAGCACCGGGGGCCCAGAATTTCAGTCAGATTGGTTGACTGACTCACCGTGTTTCCTAACATTTGGGTGGCTGAGAAATCCATGGACTCTGTCTTGGTTGCATCTGCGATTCATTGTGGGTTCGATCACAGTTTGCCTGTTAATTCACATCTGCCGCAATATTAACCCTGAATGAAGATAAGACGGATATTGTAAATTGGTTCATCTTTCCGACCTTTCACAGTAAAGTTTATTTTTGTTCGTTCAAAGCCCGTGGAATCTTGTGACTTAATTCTCTTCGCAAGTGTCCTGAATCTCAACCTTGGTCTACGTTAAACAAAACATTATTCCTCCTGAACCGGATCCTACCAAAACCTTGGAGGTCTGGTCAAGGATCATAACATCTCTGAAATTTCCTTATAAGCCACTTGGTTCAAGGACAATCGGGACAAATTCTGACTCCGATTAAAGAATAAAGAAAATAAGGTTATTCTCAGTCTGATAGACTAACAGCGACTAATAAAGGTCAAAGAACAGGATTGTATAGAAGAAAGACTGGGTCACCTGGACCTACATTTGCTGGAGTTCAGAAGAATGAGAGGGGACCTCATGAAAAGGTATAAAATTCTGACAGGGCTGGACAAATTAGTTGCAGGAATGTTGTTCTTTCTGGCTGGGGGGGGGGGGGGGGGGGGGGGGGGGCACGGTGGGGGGGGGGGGGGGTGGCTATAAAGAGGAGTCACAGTCTCAAGATTGTGATTAATGTAGGAAACGTTTATATTTATTGTGTTATGTGTCGGTTGCGGTAATGTTATTAAAATAACTTAGGCTCAGGTATGCAGACTGAATGTCTGCTGAAGCTGCGATGAAAGGGTTAACAGCTAAGCAGGCTGTGATATCACTCATGGAAGGGCCTGGGTCTATTTTAGTTTATTTTCAGCCCTGCCCTGCGTCAGTTTTCAGTATTTGTTTTCAGCCCTGCCCTGCGTCACATTTTAGTTTCGTTTTCAGCCCTGCCCTGCGTCAGATTTTAGTTTCGTTTTCAGCCCAGCCCTGCATCAGATTTTAGTTTCGTTTTCAGCCCTGCCCTGCGTCAGTTTTCAATTTCATTTTCAGCCTTGCTCTGCATCTGTTTTTAGTTTTGTTTTCAGCCCTGCCCTGCGTCAGATTTTAGTTTCGTTTTCAGCCCTGCCCTGTGTCAGTTTTCAGTTTCGTTTTCAGCCCTGCGTCTGTTGTTTTTAGTTTCGTTTTCAGCCCTGCCCTGTGTCTGTTTTTAGTTTCGTTTTCAGCCCTGCCCTGCATCTGTTGTTTTTAGTTTCATTTTCAGCACTGCTCCGTGTCTGCTGTTTCTAGTTTCATTTTTTCGAATTCTGCTCTGGGTTCTGAAGAAAGGAGTTGTGTTCCTCAGACTGACTTCTGAAACCTTCTCTCCCAAGTGAATAAATCTGTAAGCCACTGAGTGGTAACTTTATTACAAAATGGCATTTGACCTGTGTGTGTGTGTGGATTTTGCTGAACTGAAATTTTAGAAGTAGATGGGGAAGTAAGCTCAAAGACTTTTCTTTATTTTTAGAACTGTTTAACAGTTAATTGAAAATCTGTTTTTTTTACCTTGGATGTTAATGGGGTTAATCTTGTGTTAATAAAAACATTTGTTTCAATATAAAAGATCCCTATTTGACAGTGGAATCACTCCTGGAGGTGAAGTATTCTTACCTCACAGTTTGCAAATTCAAAAATTGTTGGGGTCTCTCGTCCAGTTTCCTGATATAAATTGGGGTCTGGTCCTGGTACGGTAACAGGACCATTTAGGATTAAGATAAGCGGAAACGTCTTCACTCAAACGGTGTGATGGGTGGCCCAGTGGTTAGCACTGCTGCTTCACAGCTCCAGGGTCCCAGGTTCGATTCCGTTCTCCCGCGTGCCTGCGTGGGTTTCCTCCGGGTGCTCCGGTTTCCTCCCGCAAGCCCCGAAAGACGTGCTTGTTAGGTGAATTGGACTTTCTGAATTCTCCCTCGGTGTACCCGAACAGGCGCCGGAGTGTGGCGACTAGGGGCTCCTTCTGCACAACCTCCCATACCTGCATTGACCTCAGCAACTGGTACCTCCCCTGCAACTCTCCCTCCCTCCAGCCAACAGATCCCTAACCCGCTCCACCCCTTTCCCTCTGCCAATGCCTATCTGTCACATCCATCTCCGCTGGAGAGAATCAGCCAGTACCGACATCCCCCCCCCCCCCCCCCCCCCCCCCCCCCGCCCCCCCGCCAACGTGCCGCCTCAACTGGTTCCAAAGCTTCAGGGACGATGCCACCACCGATCTCCCGGTACACTTACCCGGCGAGAACTGGAGGAATCATAGAATTCACAGTGCAGAAGGAGGCCATTCAGCCCATCGACTTCGCACCTGCCCTCGGAAAGAGCACCCTGCTTAAGCCCCAAGGAGGGCCGCAGCCAGGGCCCTTAGACACACATGGAGAGAATCGGCCATGATCATAACGAATGATGGAGGAGGCGAGAATGGCTTCTTCCTGCTCCTATACAGCGACGCAGGTTTGTAGGACAGCCAGAGTTCGAGGCCTCGAACCGAGCGGTACGCAGTAAGGAACCATTGGGGTTGTAATGAAGCGAAGAATAGGAGTGAAGCTCGATGACAACAAGCTCACTTTACATTCCACACACATTTCCTTTCTCCTCACTGCCATGGAAAAGAGAATTAAAGACCTGTTTCATCTTCAAAAGGATTGAAAATTTAAAATGCAGTCCATTGGAGCTCAGTTACGAGAGAAGGTTGTGCTGATTGAGTGAACCACACCAGAGGACGGCCCCTCTAACCTGTTTTCTTTTGTTGCAAAAATATACTGTATTCGCAAAATATCGGGAAGAACATTGCAAACGTTCAGCGGTCATCAAAGAGCAATAATATCCAGGTTCATTGAATCCCTACAGTGCAGAAGAAGGCCATTCAGCCCATCATATCGGCATCGACCCTCTGAAAGAGCACCCTAATCTAGGCCTACCTTCCCACCCTATCCCTGTAACCCAATAACCCCACCCAACCTCGTGGACACGAAGGGGCAATTTTAGCGTGGCCAAACCACCTACCCTGTACATCTTTGGGTTGTGGGGGTGAGACCCACGCAGACACGGGGAGAACGTGCAAACTCCACGCAGACAGTCACCCAAGGCCGGGGTCGAAGCCGGAGCTGTGAGGCAGCAGTGCTAACCACTGTGCCGCCTTGTCGCCCATTGCATTGCCCCTCCATTTTACATAGATTACATAGAATTTACAGTGCAGAAGGAGGCCATTCAGCCCATCGAGTCTGCACCGGCTCTTGGAAAGAGCACCCTACCCAAGGTCAACACCTCCACCCTATCCCCATAACCCGGTAACCCCACCCAACACTAAGGGAAATTTTGAACACTAAGGGCAATTTATCATGGCCAATCCACCTAACCCGCACATCTTTGGACTGTGGGAGGAAACCAGAGCACCCGACGGAAACCCACGCACACACGGGGAGAACGTGCAGACTCCGCACAGACAGTGACCCAAGCCGGGAATCGAACCTGGGACCCTGGAGCTGTGAAGCGAATGTGCTATCCACAATGCTACCGTGCTGCCCTACATGGCATACATGGAGATGTATTTTGAAAATGCTTTGTGTCGGCCCGTGGCGATCAATAGAATTGCCCTCCCCTCAGTTGAGTCTGGCTGAATGGTCTTAGACCGCGACCTTTCCCCATTGCGCCTCTGCGACGGCTGACCCAAGCTTCAGTGCGTTCCTCGGCACGTAGTCCCGGGCATCGGGATGTGCCTGTCTGCAGCACTCGGTCGGTATGTTGTTCTCGAAGTCTGAATGAAGACTGTAGACTTACAGTTAACACAAACACTTTATTCAAAGGGTTCGTTCTGCTTCCAGAGCTCAACTAGATGTAAAACAGTCAAGTGGTATGACCAGTGAAACGAAGGTAAACTGCCTATGCTGAGCTGTCTCTGTGTGCTGCTGCTCCCCAGCTCTGTGCTTCTGAAAGAGGAGGATCCTACCTTGGGTGCGATCCTTTATACCTGTCTCTGATGCTGCCCTCTAGTGGTGCTGTGGCAGTTACATCTGTGCTGCAGTCCCTGGTGAAAATGAAAATCACTTACTGTCACGAGTAGGCTTCAATGAAGTTACTGTGAAAAGCCCCTAGTCGCCACATTCCGGCAACTGTTTGTGGAGGCTGTTACGGGAATCGAACCGTGCTGCTGACTTGCCGTGGTCTGCTTTCAAAGCCAGCGATTAGCCCTGTGAGCTAAATAGCCCCTGTTTATGTGCAGATGTATGTACAGATGTACAGATCACTCCAGGGAACAACCCTTTGAGCTGAAAGAGTTGATATTTGACCATTGTGTGTCCCCGGGGAGGACGGAACACTGTGTCATGGAGCTGCTTGGGATGAACCTCGACAAAAATTACCTCACCTCCCTTCAGCCCCTACAATGAGATCCACGGCCCGACTCCATTCACTGACCCAGTTAACTCACACGCGCCTCATATTAAAACTGACTGTTGGATACGAGGACGATTGATGCTGACTCACTCATTGTGGCTGAGAGAAATTCTTTTATCTAAAGACCCTGATCGAACAAAAATCGACCTTCTTTTTCAAATGTTCAGTCGACCCAGTGTTTTGGGAGGGAGTTTTCCCAAGGGAGGGAGGAGATTGCATGGGCTCTGACCCAAATTTTTAATTCCTTTCTGGCCTCGGGGGAGATGCCAGAGAGAGAATAGCTAATGTGGTCCTACTATTGAAGAAAGGTTGTAGAGGTGAGCCCAGGAACTACAGACCAGTGAGTCTCACATCAGTGGTAGGGAAATTATTGGAGAAAATGCTGAAGGAGCAAATCTATTCCACTTGGAGAGGCAAGGTCTAGTCAGCATGGCTTTGTCAGGGGGAGGTCAAGCCTAACAAATTTGATTGAATTTTAGGTGCACGCGACCAGGTGTGCAGGTGAGGGTAGTACAGTTAGTGTCGTTTACATGGATTTCAGCAAAGCCTTTGATAAGGTTCCACATGGGAGACTTATAAAGAAGGCAACTGCACAGGGGATACAGGGTGACTTGATAAGCTGGATTCAAAATTGGCTTAACTGGAGGAGACCAGAGGGTGATGACAGACGACTGCTTTAGTGACTGCAAGCCAGTGACCAGTGGCGTACCACAGGGATCCGTGCTGGGTCCCCTATCGTTTGTCATTTACAAAACAACACAGATGACTATGTGGGGGATAGGATCAGTAAGTTTGCAGATGACACAAGGATAGGCCGGGTGGGTAATAGTGAGATTGAGTGGCTTGGGTTACAGAAAGATATAGACGGGATGGTCAACTGGGCAGAAAAGTGACAGATGGAATTTAACCCTGAAAAGTGTGAGGTGATACAGTTTGGGAGGAGTAATGTGACAGGGAAGTATTCAATGAACGGCCTGACACCGGGAGGTTCTGAGGAACAAAGAGACCTTGGTGTGTTTGTCCACAGATCTCTGAAGGCAGGCGGCCAGGTTAATATGGCGGTGGAAAAGGCATATGGGACGCTTGCCTTTATCAATCGAGGCATAGATTACAAAGGCAGGGAGGTCATGTTGGCATTGGATAGAACTTTGGTGAGGCCACAGCTGGAGTACTGTATGCAATTCTGGTCGCCACACTATAGGAAGGATGTGATCGCTGGAGGGGGTGCAGAGGTAATTCAACAGGATGTTGCCTGGGTGGAACATTTAAGTTATGAAGAGAGGTTGGAAAGGCTTGGGGTGTTTTCGCTGGAGCAGAGAAGACTGAGGGGCGACCTGATCGAGGTGAACAAGATTATGAGGGGCGTGGATAGGGAGCAGCTGTTCCCCTTGGTTGAAGGGTCAGTTACGAGGGGGCACAAGTTCAAGGTGAGGGGTGGGAGGTTAGGGGGGGGGTTTGAGGAAAACCTTTTTTACCCAGAGGGTGGTGACGATCCGGAATGCCCTGCCTGGGAGGGGGGGTAGAGGCGGGTTGCCTCACATCCTTTAAAAAGTACCTGGATGAGCACTTGGGACATCATAACAATCAAGGCTGTGGGCCAAGTGCTGGCAAATGGGATCAGGTGGGCAGGTCAGGTGTTTTTCATGTGTCGGTGCAGACTCGATGGGCTGAAGGGCCTCTTCTGCGATTCTGTGACTCACTGAACTTGAGGCAAATGCATATGTTCGAGACATCGAGTCGTAACATTTTACAGCACAGAAAGAGGCCGTTCGGCCCATCGTGTCTGTGCCGCCCATCAAGCACCTATCTGTTCGAGTCCCATTTTCCAACACTTGGTCCGTAGCCTTGTACACTACGGCACTTCAGGGGCTGGTTTAGCACACTGGGCTAAATCGCTGGCTTTGAAAGCAGACCAAGGCAGGCCAGCAGCACGGTTCAATTCCCGTAACAGCCTCCCCGAAGAGGTGCCGGAATGTGGCGACGAGGGGCTTTTCACAGTAACTTCATTTGAAGCCTACTTGTGACAATAAGCGATTTTCATTTCATTTTCTTTTTCAAGTGCTCGTCGAAATGCCTCCACCACCATTTCAGGCATCGAGTTCCAGGTTCCCACCAGCCTCTGGGTGAAAAAGGTTCCCCTCAAATTCCCTCGAAACCTCCTGCCTCATATTTGTGCTCCCTGGTTATTGACCCCTCTACTAAAGGGAAAAGTTTCTTCCTATTAGCCCTTTGTCCCTCAGAATTTTGTCCACCTCAATCAAGTCCCCCCCTCGGCCTTCTCTGCTCCAAGAGACCAACCCCAGCCTCACCAGCCTCTCATAGCTGAGACGCTCCAGACCAGGCAATATCCTGGTGAATCTCCCTTGGGCCCTCTCTACCAATCACGTCCTGCAGTCACATAGCGCTGAAGGCTGAGGCGCTGATTTTAGCCGAGCGCATGTCAAGGAAGCATGGCTAGTTGAGCTGTTTGACCTTGCAGTTGTTGAATACGAGGAAGATTGATTCTGACTCACTTATCGCCACTGAGAGAGAGCCATGTGGTGCCAGAATGGACACCTGAGCAAAGGTGGATGTTCCATCTGATATGGGCCAGGGTTTAGAAATTCCAAGGTGTGTTATGAAGTCCACCTGACGCAACCTTTATGTTGAATTTGGCTAGGATGAGCACAAACGCCTTTGCCTCAGGTGTGATTCATCGGACACCCTCGGCGCTTCAATCAAAACAAAGTTTATTGTAGGAACATAGTCAACATATATGTACCCTATATATATATAAACACAGCAATAATTTTTATCAATTACACCATAAAGACACCACACAGTTACAATAATCTATGGAGAACTCCTATCGCAGCACGGTAGCAAAGGGCAGCACGGTAGCATGGTGGTTAGCATAAATGCTTCACAGCTCCAGGGTCCCAGGTTCGATTCCCGGCTGGGTCACTGTCTGTGTGGAGTCTGCACGCCCTCCCCGTGTGTGCGTGGGTTTCCTCCGGGTGCTCCGGTTTCCTCCCACAGTCTAAAGATGTGCGGGTTAGGTGGATTGGCCATGCTAAATTGCCCGTAGTGTCCTAAAAAAAAAGTAAGGTTAAGGGAGGGGTTGTTGTGTTACGGGTATAGGGTGGATACATGGGTTTGAGTAGGGTGATCATGGCTCGGCACAACATCGAGGGCCGAAGGGCCTGTTCTGTGCTGTACTGTTCTATGTTCTATGTTCTAATGAATTTCCCCTTAACTGTTCCAATTCAATAACAAAATCCAAGTAACCCAAACCCTATTTTTCAAGAGTTTTTACAGCACACTGTATTCCCAATTGAATGGGACTGGTCCTTCTGGAAAGCAGCTATATGTGCAAAGTTACCAAGGCAGTTAGCCACACCCAATGTGCTTTTCACTGGAACAGCTTTTCAAATGAAAGCAGAGAAAAACGCTTCCTTCTCCTCCTGCAGTCCAAAGCAGTCAAACTGAATCTGAAACTCCCCTCTCACTTCACAGCCGTAGCCCAAAGTCACACGACAGGAGAATAAACCTTTCTTAAAGGGACACTCACATGAGACATCAGAATGGGGTTAAAGCAGGATCCTAAACTATATTGGGAAAAGTTAATGGGGGGGGGGCTCAATGTTCAAAAGCAGACACACAGTTGGAAGGAAGGTGCGCTCCCAGCAGCACATATAAGGGTACCAAATATTACTTGCAACAAAGACAACAAAAATACCCTGCCAACTTTAGATCTGAGTTCCTGTGAGCAATCTGATCCAGTTAATATGGAGCTTGCAGCAAACATTCAAGGAGACACAGGGTAAAGGAGACTCTTACACTGGAAGGCATGGAGCTATTTCAGTCTTTGAGTTGTTTATTGGAGGAATGCGGAATCGGGATTGACTAACAAGTCGACCCAAGACCGTCGGGAGTGAGCGACCGTGTGAGGAAAAGGCCGCGTGTGGTAACGGAGGGACCCGGGCATACAGAGCGCGGACGCGAGTGGGCATTTCCACTTGCAAAACTTGTCAGAAAGGATGCGGCTCCTTGGGGTTGGCATGGATTCCAGAAATGTTCGCACGGCTATTAAAGGGAGCACTTCAACCTCTCAAACCGTTCTGGCAATGACGATTATGGATGACAAGCTCAAAGCATTTTGTCAAGTTCAGGTTTCCAGGAGCTAAGGGGGGGGGGGGGGGCTTCTCTACAGCGGTCTCTGTTTTGACAACATTACTTCACAGAACTGTCCACGCGATGGATGAGTGTATCGAAGGTGTTGATACATCGATGGGTGAGACTGCAGTGCTCGCCTCGTCCAAAGGGAAAGTGATGACAGGCCTTGGAAAGCACTTCAAATAACTGGAATGTCAAATTGAGCTTCGATAAATGAGGGCCTCCCACCCTGAGCCATTGGAGTCGGCATTTGTTTGCGGCAAGACGGAAGTTTCTGCTGTTGGGAGCGTCCCACGCGCTTGGTACGCGAGCAGCGAATCCGACGAATGGCCCACGACACGAAGCTAAAGTTGGACGGAATCCACCGGAAACGATCACTTCTCAAACCATTTCTGGGGGATGTCGCCAAGACAGCGGGCATGGCAAACTGGGAAAGGCTGGAAAGGCTCAACAGGAGTCGCTCGCACAAGGATCTGTTCTGGGATATCTGTGGGTCGGTTGGGCGTCTTCCCCCTCGCGAGACAATGGAAGGGGAGAGGAGGAAAAACAAATTCACCAAAAGTGTTGTGGGGGGGCCTGGGACTCATTGCCTGAAAGGGGAGTAGAGGCAGAAACTCTCATCCAAATGAGCCGAAATCATCCACCCAGTCTGGTGCCATCGGAAGTGACTTGAGTTTTGGCTGGTGCGCCAAACTTCCCGTTCTCACTCGCCACAATACCCACCATGGACCAGGCCGCACAATGGGCAGCAGGGTAGCATGGTGGTTAGCATAAATGCTTCACAGCTCCAGGGTCCCAGGTTCGAGTCCCGGCTGGGTCACTGTCTGTGTGGAGTCTGCACGTCCTCCCCGTGTGTGCGTGGGTTTCCTCCGGGTGCTCCGGTTTCCTCCCACAGTCCAAAGATGTGCGGGTTAGGTGGATTGGCCATGCTAAATTGCCCGTAGTGTCCTAATAAAAGTAAGGTTTGGGGGGGGGGGTTGTTGTGTTACGGGTATAGGGTGGATATGTGGGTTTGAGTAGGGTGATCATGGCTCGGCACAACATTGAGGGCCGAAGGGCCTGTTCTGTGCTGTACTGTTCTATGTTCTATGTCCTAATGCCACCCATGGTAGGATGCCCACCTCAAGCACCGTAACCTGAATTGGATATATATTCCATCAACATCCCCGGGCACCACCCAGGCATGTTATCCGTTCACAACTAACCACATAGAGAGATCTCGGGAAAGGTGGCCAAAAGCCATGTCTAAGGATCGATGCAGTGTCTGAAAGGAGCAGGGAGAGGAGACGTTCAGGAGAGAATTCAGGAGCTTGGGGGCCCACAGAGGAGTCATAGGGCCCACGGTGGTAATGTCACTGGACTACCAATCCAGAGGCCCAGGCTAATACTCTGGGGGGCTCCTGGGTTCAAATCCCGTCACAGCCGCTGGTGAAATTTGAATTCACCGAATCAAATCTGGAATGGAAAGCGAGTCTCAGTGACGGCGAACGTGATAACTATCATCGCTTGGCGTAAAAACCCACCTGGCTCACCTGGGCAGCACGGTAGCATTGTGGGTAACACAATCGCTTCACAGCTCCAGGGTCCCAGGTTCGATACCGGCTTGGGTCACTGTCTGTGCGGAGTCTGCACATCCTCCCCGTGTGTGCGTGGGTTTCCTCCGGGTGCTCCGGTTTCCTCCCACAGTCCAAAGATGTGCAGGTTGGGTGGATTGGCCGTGATAAATTGCCCTTAGTGTCCAAAATTGCCCTTAGTCTTGGGTGGGGTGACTGGGTTATCGGGATAGGGTGGAGGTGTTGACCTTGGGTAGGGTGCTCTTTCCAAGAGCCGGTGCAGACTCGATGGGCCGAATGGCCTCCTTCTGTACTGTAAATTCTATGATAATGTCCTTTAGGGAAGGAAATCTGCCGTCCTTACCCGGTCCGGCCTACATGTGGCTCTGGACCCACACAGCGATGTGGTCTCTCTTACTTGCCCTCTGAAATGGCCGAGCGAGCCACTCAGTTCAAGGGCAATTAGGGATGGGCAACAAATGCTGGACCCGGTCCAGCAATGCCAACATCCTCGTGAAATAAAAAAGGGAAGTTGAAGTTGGCTGAAGGCACAGTCACTCATAACTGGGTGCAGAATAACCAACCATACGACCACATATCTCCAGCTTAATCAGAAAAACAGACAGCATAGAAATACTGAGTGGCGTATAATCCACGCACTGAAGTTGATTGTATAATGTTATGCATACTCATGCTCGAGGACCAAGTTAAACGAGCCTGAGAATGTGCCCAAGCAGTGGCCACAAGCCACTCGCCAGAACATAATCTGGTTGACTTCACTGCTGAGTTATGTTGTGCACCTGGACCTGGATCATGGTCAAAGCAATCTGTCTGAGTCTCGGAGCTCAGGTCACTCAGCACTACAGCTTCTCGTGGTTTGTTCCCATGGTCTAAACATTGAAAACTAGGAGACTTTTTAAAGACATACACCTTGAGGAAAAGGTTTAATCGCCACGTCGTTGTTTTCAAAACCATTGCCACCCCGTTATGTTGTCTTCTCCTCAGACAGTTCATCGGAGTTGAGGATGTCTGACATTCCGGTCTGTCGCTGTTGGGGTTGTCCACGAGGGTCCTAATGTTCCAGCTCACAAACCTTTCAGGGGTGGAAGATGACTGTGCCTGAGTTCTTTTAAGGCGAGGCGGCCATTGCACATCAGGTGCGACGAGAGCTTGACAGAGCAAGACCTTGATCCACTGGCAAGGGGATCAAAGAAGATTGGAGACAAAGCTCCTGTGTATGGGTCTAGAATTTACAAGCACACATACCCCAAATGTTTTCCTCCCTCCACGGTCTCTCTCTCGCTGATATTCATGAAGTGCAATGGTGACCTCGTGATCACATGAGGATGACACAGGCTTCAGGGTTCCCAATGCCCCACTCAAACTCTCTCACTGTGAATCACCACAGTGACCCTCTCAAACTCTCTCACTGTGAATCACCACAGTGACCCTCTCAAACTATCTCACTGTGAATGGCCTCAATGCCCCTCTCAAACTCTCTTACTGTGAATGGCCCAGTGGCCCTCTCAAACTCTCTCACTGAGAATGGCCCCAGTGGCCCTCTCAAACTCTCTCACTGTGAATGGCCCCAGTGGCCCAACTCTCTCACTGAGAATGGCCCCAGTGTCCCTCTCAAACTCTCTCACTGTGAATGGCCAGTCTCCCTCTCAAACTCTCACTGTGAATGGCCCGTGCCCCAACTCTCTCACTGTGATGGCCCATGCCCCTCTCAGACTCTCTCACTGTGAATGGCCCCAGTGCCCCTCTCAAACTCTCTCACTGTGAATGGCCCCAGATGCCCCCTCTCAAATTCTCTCTCACTGTGATGGCTCGTGTCCCTCTCAAACTTCTCACTGTAAATGGCCCAGTGCCCTCTCAACTCTCACTCACTGTAATGAATCACCACAGTGACCTCTCAAACTCTCTCACTGTGAATGGCCCCAGTGTCCCTCTCAAATTCCCTCACTGTGAATGGCCCATCTCCTCTCAAACTCTCTCACTGTGAATTGGCCCCACCCATCCCCTCTCAAACTCTCTCACTGTGAATGGCCCACGTGGCCTCCCTCTCAAACTCTCCACTGTGAATGGCCCAGTGTTCCTCTCAAACTCTCTCACTGTGAATGGCCCCAGTGCCCCCATCTCTCTCACTGTGAATGGCCCCAGTCTCCCTCTCAAACTCTCTCACTCTGAATGGCCCAGTGCTCCCTCTCAAACTCTCTCACTGTGAATGGCCCCAGTGTCCCTCTCAAACTCTCTCACTGTGAATGGCCCAGTGCCCCAACTCTCTCACTGTGAATGGCCCAATCTCCCTCTCAAACTCTCTCACTGTGAATGGCCCAGTGTCCCTCTCAAACTCTCTCACTGTGAATGGCCCAGTGCCCCAACTCTCTCACTGTGAATGGCCCAATCTCCCTCTCAAACTCTCTCACTGTGAATGCCCCAGTGCCCCATCTCTCTCACTGTGAATGGCCCCAGTCTCCCTCTCAAACTCTCTCACTCTGAATGGCCCAGTGCCCCTCTCAAACTCTCTCACTGTGAATGGCCCAATCTCCCTCTCAAACTCTCTCACTGTGAATGGCCCAGTGACCCTCTCAAACTCTCTCACTGTGAATGGCCCTGTGTCCCTCTCAAACTCTCTCACTGTGAATGGCCCCAGTGTCCCAACTCTCTCACTGTGAATGGCCCAGTGCCCCTCTCAAACTCTCTCACTGTGAATGGCCCAGTGCCCCAACTCTCTCACTGTGAATGGCTCCAGTGTCCCTCTCAAACTCTCTCACTGTGAATGGCCCCAGTGCCCCAACTCTCTCACTGTGAATGCCCCCAGTGTCCCAACTCTCTCACTGTGAATGGCCCAGTGTCCCTCTCAAACTCTCTCACTGTGAATGGCCCAGTGTCCCTCTCAAACTCTCTCACTGTGAATGGCCCCAGTGTCTCTCTCAAACTCTCTCACTGTGAATGGCCCAGTGTCCCTCTCAAACTCTCACTGTGAATGGCCCAGTGTGCCTCTCAAACTCTCTCACTGTGAATGGCCCAGTGTGCCTCTCAAACTCTCTCACTGTGAATGGCCCAGTGTCCCTCTCAAACTCTCTCACTGTGCATGGCCCAGTGCCCCTCTCAAACTCTCTCACTGTGAATGGCCCAGTGTCTCTCTCAAACTCTCTCACTGTGCATGGCCCAGTGCCCCTCTCAAACTCTCTCACTGTGAATGGCCCCAGTGCCCCAACTCTCTCACTGTGAATGGCCCTGTGCCCCAACTCTCTCACTGTGAATGGCCCAGTGTCCCTCTCAAACTCTCTCACTGTGAATGGCCCCAGTGCCCCTCTCAAACTCTCTCACTGTGAATGGCCCAGTGTCTCTCTCAAACTCTCTCACTGTGCATGGCCCAGTGCCCCTCTCAAACTCTCTCACTGTGAATGGCCCAGTGCCCCAACTCTCTCACTGTGAATCACCACAGTGCCCCAACTCTCTCACTGTGAATGGCCCCAGTGCCCCTCTCAAACTCTCTCACTGTGAATGGCCCAGTGTCTCTCTCAAACTCTCTCACTGTGAATGGCCCAGTGCCCCAACTCTCTCACTGTGAATGGCCCCAGTGTCCCTCTCAAACTCTCTCACTGAGAATGGCCCCAGTGTCCCTCTCAAACTCTCTCACTGTGAATGGCCCAGTCTCCCTCTCAAACTCTCTCACTGTGAATGGCCCCAGTGTCCCTCTCAAACTCTCTCACTGTGAATGGCCCCAGTGTCCCTCTCAAACTCTCTCACTGTGAATGGCCCCAGTGTCCCTCTCAAACTCTCTCACTGTGAATGGCCCAGTGTCCCTCTCAAACTCTCTCACTGTGAATGGCCCCAGTGTCCCAACTCTCTCACTGTGACTGGCCCAGTTTCCCTCTCAAACTCTCTCACTGTGAATGGCCCAGTCTCCCTCTCAAACTCTCTCACTGTGAATGGCCCAGTGTCACTCTCAAACTCTCTCACTGTGAATGGCCCCAGTCTCCCTCTCAAACTCTCTCACTGTGAATGGCCCAGTGTCCCAACTCTCTCACTGTGAATGGCCCCAGTGCCCCAACTCTCTCACTGTGAATGGCCCAGTGTCCCTCTCAAACTCTCTCACTGTGAATGGCCCAGTCTCCCCTCTCAAACTCTCTCATTGTGAATGGCCCCAGTGTCCCTCTCAAACTCTCTCACTGTGAATGGCCCAGGGTCCCTCTCAAACTCCCTCACCCTGGCACTGTCATGGTGGCAGGTTGGCGCTGCGAAGGGATGGGGATCTGAAGGGGGCCATGTCTATGAAAGGGGATGGATGAAAGACCGTATGAAGGGTGAGGTGGGGGTGATATGAAGGGGCTGAATGAAGGTTAGGGAAGTGAATGGGGGGTCCTGAAAAGGGGGGGGGGGTCTCAAAAGGGCAGTCATCCTGAAAGAAGGATAACAATAATAATAATAATAATCGCTTGTTGTCACAAGTATGCTTCAATGAAGTAGTGAAAAGCCCCTAGTCGCACGTTCCGGCACCTGTTCGGGGAGGCTGGTACGGGAATTGAACCCGCGCTGCTGGTCTTGTTCTTCATTACAAGCCAGCTGCCTTAGCCCACTGCTCTAAACCACCCCCTTGGGGGAACTGAAAGGCGGAGGTTCCTCGGTGACCCCATAGCGGGGTGTGCTCACTTAGGGTTGGTTGGAGGGGGGGGGGGGGGGGGGTGGTTTGATGTGCATGTCTGCGGGCTGTGGCATTTTCCGTGGGTGGGGGTGTGTGGGGACCCTGAAGGCCACTTAGATAGCGGGGCACCCTTTCCAAACGACGCCCCGATCTCTGAGAGGCCGGTCTCGCACTTCAATTGGTGGCTCTGTACACCTCCCTGTCTGTTGACTGGGGATTCCCCTGCTGTACTATCACTCAGGCGAATGTCAGACTGTAAGGCTTTCTCCATCGATATTCCTTCTGGAGGTCTGGCCCCCCCCGCAACTCAGAAGTGACCGAATGGCCCTTATCCTGAGACTGTGCCCCCCCCTCCCCGCCAGCCAGCAGAAATAATCTCTCAGTGTTTGAGAGACAATACAAAATAAGGGGTACAATTCTAAAAGAGGGTTCCGGAGCAGAGGCACCTGGGTCTATTTTGTGCGCAGATCATTGAAGGTAGCAGGACAGGTGGAGAGAGCAGTTAATAAAGCAGAGAGCATGCTGGGCTTTATTAATAGGGGCAGAGTGTACCAGAGTGAGGAGGATATACTGAATTTATACAAGATACTAGTTAGCCCTCAGCTGCAATATTGAGCACCGTTCTGTGAGCCACACTATTGGAAGGATGTGAACACATTGCAGAGAGAGCAGAAGAGGTTTACAAGAACGGTTCCAGGGATGAGAAACTACAGCGATGAGGAGAGATTGGAGAGGTTGGGACTGTTCTCCTGGGAGAGAGGAAGGCCCAGAGGAGATTTGATCGAGATGTTCAAAATCATGAGGGGGGGCTGGACAGAGTAGACGGGGAGAAACTGTTCCTGCTCAGGAAAGGATGGAGAACGAGGGGGGGGGGGGGGGGGGGGGGCACAGATTAAAATTTTTTTTCAAAAGAAGCAAATGCGATGTGAGGAAAATCTTTTTCACCCAGCGAGTGGTTGGGGTCTGGAATGCGCGGCCTGGAAGCGTGGAGGAGGCAGCTTCAATCGAGGCTTCCGAGAGGGCGTTTGATGATTATTTGAATAAACAATGTGCAGGGGTGCGCAGGGGGGGGGGAAAGGCAAGGGGAATGGAACTAAATCACGATGCTCGTTTGGAGAACCATGGCTGACACGAGGGGCCGAATGGCCTCCTTCTGCGCCGGAACAATTCTGTGATTTTGTTTAGCCTGTGGCCTCTGAGCAGGCAGAAGTGTGAAGGTGGCTGATGCAAACCACAAGTTGTCCTGTGGAGATTCTTCCCCTCCGGGAGCTCCGTAGCTTAACCTGAAAACCAAGGACTTGGCATCAATGTTGGATGCCAGACAATTCGATCAGTAGTAGCAGAAACAAACGTAGGCCAGGCTTCTGATTCTGGTCCAGGGAACTCAAGGGCAGACATTCCCCCCCCCCCCCCCCCCCCCCCCCCCACCCCCACTCAAAAAGACAGCGACGTCCTGTGGTGCTTGATTGAATGCTGGGAACGGTCACGTTCTGCAGAATTCCGATATCTGCCCAGACCCCGATGCCGCCACTGTTGAAGCTGGTGGGAATTTGAATTCAATTCGTAAGAAAAATCTGGAACAAGATGCTCGTCTCGTTAAAAATGAGACTGGAACACAGCTCTCGTGCCCACGTGCCCCACCTCAGCCTATTGCAGTGCTCCAGTGATGCCCAACGCCAACTGGAAGAACAATGCCACGACCGGTCATGTCGGCAGGGGTCTCCCGGTGCTGCTGAAGGAGCAACCCCGCCGGGAAACATCGGGACAACGGTGGGACCAGGGCCTGCTCCGCCACCAGGGGGCGATCAGGCACGTTACAACCTTCTGGATTCAACATTGAGTTTGACAACTTTGGGCGGTAAACTACCCCCTGCATCTTAAACCCTCCCCCCTCCCGCCGCGCCCCTTTTGTAGTTTGTTGACCGCTGTTTTTCCGCTCCCTGGCCTGCGCCGACACAACGCCACCCCTGCCCCGACTTGGCCACCTGCCTGTCTGCTCAGATGCTCCCATTAATACAAAGCTGCTATCTCACCTTCTTCCACAATTCGCATTCTTCACTCTGAAAAGGCACCATTAACACTTCCCCTTTGTGTAACGTCCATGGCAAATTTGTCCACCTTTCCTTCACCCCGACGTATCCCTGGTCTTCTATTCTGCCCCACCTCCTTCGGGGCCCCTTTCCAAATATACAATTCTCTACAATTCGACCTTTCTTCGGTTTTGCCATCCGGATTTGAAGCGTTAACTCTATTTTCTCTCTCCATAGATGCTGCCAGACCTGCTGAGTTTATCCAGCGTTATTTTTGTATTATTGTATTATTCTAATATAGATTTTGGTCTATTTCCCATTAGCAGGATGCAAATCAGTTTCACACCGATCACCGGCGGCTTTCCCGATCTTCCACGGCAGGCACCGGCGGCAGATCCCACGGGAAATGCACGCCCGCGTAAAAGCGATTTGTGGGCCTCCGGGTGGATTTTCCCCCACCGTCCGCCTACGAACGCGCCAGCAGGAGCCTGTGAGAATTCTGACTCTAGATTCCTACGTCGTTGTTGAGCAGTGCGGCATAATTCTTATCCGGTGACCATTTCTACGGCCGTTCATTCGCGTCGGGGTTCTCTGCTGCCGCCGGCAGCTCGAGCGCGCCCGTGAGTTTCCCCGTGGCGTGGGGTGGTTTCAATGGGAGATCCCATTGACAAGCGGGGGGAGTAGAGAATCCCGCCGGCAGCAAATGGCGCGTTGACGAGAAATATGTTGCTGGGGTACCGAAGAAACCACATGGACATTAATAATAAGAGTAAGAAAAGAGGAGAGGGACAGGAGGCCAGAGTTAAATATTATCCCTGGGCGTTCTTCGGAACTGAGGTGTCTGGTGTCGGGATACAATAGGTGTAGAGAGAAGGCTAGGGGGTGGCCACAAGCATCACCTCACCTCAGTTCTCGCCCTTGAGACAAGATGGCCGACAGCGAGTTGGGGCTGCATGGAGGTGAAAGGTCATCAGTAGCAGGGAGCCTCATCACAGGTGGACTGAGACAATGGGGAGAGACATAGGAGGTGGGTCGTTATGGGAACACTGCCCCAAGCAACCAGTTTTACCGAGTATCAGTTTCAGACACTAAGAGAGATCAAGGGCCTTTGATGTATGAACAGGTGTCTAAGGATTTTGCGCCACTCAAAGTCATCCTTGATAGCTCTGTTCTTTGTTGCTCATTGATGTCAGTCTGTGGGAGGTTGGGAGGGGGAGCATGGGAGAAGAGGGGGTGTCTGTTACGGGCGGCACGGTAGCACAGTGGTTAGCATTGTTGCTTCACAGCGCCAGGGACTCGGGTTCGGTTTCCCCTTGAGTCACTATCTGCGCGGAGTCTGTACGTTCTCCCCGTGTCTGCGTGGGTTTCTCCATGCATTCCTCCCAGAAGTCCTGAAAGACGTGCTTGTTAGGTGAATCGGACATTCTGAATTCTCCCTCTGTGTACCCGCACAGGACCCGGAATGTGGCGACGAGGGGATTTTCACAGTAACTTCATTGCAGCGTTAATGTAAAGCCTACTTGTGACACCAATAAAGATTATCATTATTACTAACGTTTCCCATTCCCGTTCTCCAACTGGACTTCCTCCCTTCTCCGGTTGATATTCCCGGAGCGTTGCTCGACCATGTTGCTATAGCGGCGAGGGCTCGAAGTGGAAGGCATTGCTCCGCCTTCGATGAAAATGCCCAATTTCCTGGCCTTCCCAATAATATCCTGAGGAATCTTCCAGGAAAAACATGGAACATATTTCGACAGCAAGCCACGTGAGGTGGTACCCGGGCAGGTCAGCAACAGACCACTACACAAAGAGGTAGGTTTCAAGGGGCAGGTTGCACAAGGGCCTGAATTGTTTTGGATGGCGGGGTAGGGCGGAGATTGAGGGCTGGCCAAGTGTTCGCGGTTTACCCTCACCGTCTGTGAATGTTGATGAATTCTGCATCGGAGTTTATACTCGATATCTGGAGGGGGCCTTTAAGCCGCAACATTTGAACTCCGAGGCAGAGGTGTTGGCCTCTGAATCGAGCCCCAGGTAGCGGTAATGAGCAGGCCCTTTCACAGTTAACCAGCTGATTGGGCTCTGGTCGCGCAGTCACCTCGAACGACGCGGTCAGAATTTGACAGACTGTCTAACTGTTGGGTATAACTAAATGAGCAGTTCCCACCCTCAAGGGAGCCTCCAATCAGTAATCAAGTCCTTCAGGAATGAAGGGAATTTTCCCCATGACAGAACTGCACAGTACATCTCAACCCAGCACCCTCAATGATTTGCACATTGCGTACGGACAATACTCAGTCAGCAGGCTAGGCCCTACGTGCCAGCATTTCCTCCCTGCCTCCTCATCTCTCCCTATTTCTTCAAGGTTCTCCTTAAAACTTATTTTTTACGTCCTCATATCGCCGAATAAACCTCAGGGTCAAAGTTAGTTTGTTAATGTTCCTGCAAAGCATTTTGCTGTTACTGCGTTAAAGTGTAAATCATTGTTGTTTTATCATAGTTGTATCATTCGGCCCATCGAGTCTGCACTTCCCGTACCAGCCTCCTCGAACAGGCGCCGGAATGTGGCGACTAGGGGCTTTTCACAGTAACTTCATTGAAGCCTACGCGTGACAATAAGCGATTTTCCTTTTCCTTTCCTTTCCCACTGACCTTCTGAAAGAGCAGCCGACCTGATATACCTTTAATTCACTGAGAGGCAGACAAAGCAAGTGAACATTAGGCTTTATAAGTCATGAACTTGCCGAGCCAGAGTCAGTTGTGCAGATGAATGCCGCCCACAGACGGCCGGTCTATATATGTCCCCGGTGAGGGCGGAGCCAGAGGCGGAGCCATACCGGGGTTACAGTACAGTACCTGGAAGCAGATCATATCACTACTACCAGGTCATAGGTCATAGGTTACAGTATCATGCATGCATTATGGTGACTACATTCACCACACTACCTAGACGCTATCACCACGTTCTATCCCCATAACCTGCACATCCTTGAGCACGAAGGGATGGCCAGTCCACATAACTTGCACATCTTTGGACCGTGGGGAAAACTGGAGCACACGGAGGAAACCCACGCTGTCTGCAGTCAGTCACCCGAGGCCAGAATCGAACCCGGGTCCCTGGCACCGCGAGGCAGCAGTGCTAACCCCCTCCCCTGCCACCATGCCGTATGAATCGCACATAATCAATTCATGCTTTAAGGGCAGCAGGGTGGCACAGTGGTTAGCACTGCTGCCTGACAGCACCAGTGACTGGGGTTTGATTCCGGGCCTTGGGTGACGGTCTGCGTGGAGTCTGCACGTTCCCCCCCCGCGTCTGGGAGGGTTTCCTCCGAGTGCTCCGGTTTCCTCCCACGGTCCAAAGACCAGTAGGTTAGGTGGATTGGCCACAATAAATTGGCCCTTCGTGTCCAAAGGCTAGTTTGAGTTACGTGGATAGGGCAGGGATAGCGCCAAGGTAGGGTGCTCTTTCAGAGGGCCGGTGCAGACTCGATGGGCCGAACTGCCCCCTTAAGCACTGCAGGGATTCTATGAAGTAATGACACAACATTAGATGGTTATTTATTTTGAACCTCTCAGAAAATTACATTGATATCACATCACATTTACCACAGAGGTTTAACCTCCAACGTCAAGTGCTCATTTTCGCCACCATGTTTGAAACGCATCTTGATTTGTCTAACTGATCCCCGTTGCGCTCTGTGAACTCTCGTGGGGGGGGGGGGGGGGTTGCTGATTTGCGCACGTTTACTGCGCACAGGAGACGGGGAGTCTAGGACATAGCGAGGCCTGCGCCCTTTCACCTCTGGGAGCTGGGTTCACAGGCAGCTCAGCTGTCTGGGATGGAGGTTTACTCCCTTTGTTGACTGGAAAATTTGGGAGCAGAATGAGATTGGGACAGGTTCGACTGAGCCCCAAATGCAACTGGCTTGCTGCAGACTCACTCACACGGAGACCAGCGAGGATGCCTTGGGGAATTCGTACCACGAAACCCGAGGTGCTCGCCTTGGTTTCGGAATGTTGCAGAAAGGCCGACGGGTCGACTCCCTCCCAAAGCATTAATGGAGCTTTCTTCCAGAAACGGGCATCTTGCCGGCCAACGTCACCTTCCATCGTCCCCCTCATGGTGGTTCAGAGGTCATTCCAGTGGCTGAAAGGTCATGGGTCTGTCTCATTCAAGTGGTCATGAATCGCAGGCATGAGGCGCGACACCTCGGGTGCGGTGTTCCAGGCTCGTCGGTGTCAGGCATCGTCTCGGGTTGCCGGATGTCGGCCCCTCTCAGCGTTTTTCCAATCCCGCCCGCGGCTTTGCCCGTCGCCGGAAAATCCCAGTCCCCACCTTTTGGTTCGATTCCCAGCTTGGGTCACTGTCGGCGCGGAATCTGCTCCCCGTGTCTGCGTGGATTTCCTCCGGGTGCTCCGGTTTCCTCCCACAAGTCCCGAAAGACATGCTTGTTAGGTGAATTGGACATTCTGAATTCTCGCTCCGTGTACCTGAACAGGCGCCGGAGTGTGGCGACGAGGGGCTTTTCCCAGTAACTTCATTGCAGAGTTAATGTAAGCCTATTTGTGACAATAAAGATTATTCTTAATTCGTCTCACGCTTATTTCGAATCATCATAGAATCCCTAGGGTTCAGAAGGAGGCCGTTCAGCCCATTGAGTCTGTACCGACCGTCCGAAGGAGCACCCCACCTCAGCCCACTCCCCCGTGACCCCACCTAACATGCATGTCTTTGGACAGTAAGAGGCAATTCTGCATGGCCAATCCAATGACCCTCCATGGACCTCCCCCTCCCTATCTCTGCAAAGTCCTCGAGCTCTACAACTATCTCATTTCACCCTCGGAGGTCCACACTCCCCGACATCTCCCTTGCTGCTCCAATTCTGCCCTCATGAGCATCTTCAAGTTAAAGCCCACCATCTTTGGTGAATGAGGCGTCAGCCTCCAGGGGCCCTGAACCTTAGCATTCCCTCCCTCAATCTCTCAACCTCTGCACTCTGTAAAAATGACCTTTTGAGCCGGTCCGTTATTGCTGATCTCCACAGGTGGGTCGGCGGTAAAGTTTGTCCGTGTGCGGCCCAGTGAAGTGGCGAGGGACGAGTTGCTTTGCCGAGGGCGCCACACAAATGCGGGTTGTTGGTTGCGCTGTGGAGCCCGGATTGGTGCCACTGACGCTGTCGATTGTAAATCTTTGCAGAAACTCGAAACCTTCGGGGTTGTCTCTGCAAATTCACAGGATGTGTTTCCACAGCCTGAAAGGGGCCTCAGTTTGTACATTCTGCGTCGGTTCGTGTCCGCTGCCATGGTAACCTACAGTCCCGACCATTCAGTGCAAAATCCCAACCTTTCAACTGCTTTGATTTGTCGACGAAACTCATGGTGCGCTTCGCTTTGCCAATGGTTCCAATTCTCCTTCGTTTAAACGTGTTGACTTTTGTTGGGGTGGGGGGGGGCTGGTGGGTGGGGGCGGATTTGGTGAGCTCCCACGACTGCTGGCTCGCACTGATAATGCTCCAAGTCCTTCCAAAGTGTTTCGCATTCTTAAGATGTAGGCATCAGGATATCCATTAGCCACCCCGAGCTGTCCTCGCCCCGGGAACAATTCTGGTAACCCCCCCCCCGCCGCACCCTATCAAGGATCCTCGCTTCCGTCCGATGGGCAAACTCGTCCAGAACCGGTCCGCTCGCTGCCAGCCAGGTGCAGCTTTGCGATTGTGGAAAAACGAGCGAATCCCGGGACGGGAATCGAGACAGAAATTGACGGGAATTCCCGTCTTTTCCTGAAGGCCGAGGAATCCAAATTTTACTGCACGTCGTTCCTGCCCTGGACCTTTCAGTCCATTGGCGCGTGTATTGTCGTGTTTGCGGAACGATATAAGGGCTGTCGCGGGGTGGGAATCCTGGGACTCCCTCCCTAACAGCACTGTGGGTGTGCCTACACCTGACGGACTGCAGCGGTTCAAAAAGGCGGCTCGCCACCACTTTCTCGAGGGGCAATTAGGGACGGGCAGCAAATGCTGGGTTTTAGCTCGCGACGCCCGCGTCCCGAAACAAATGAATTTAACAAGAAAGGGTGCCAATCACTCACAAGCGATCGGGGTAAACACGTCATGGGTTAATTTCATGGAACTGAATCGTCAAATCATACAGAAGAGGCCCTTTGTCCCTTCAACGCTGAACTGACAAAAAATGACTCTAAATCTACACTAATCCCACATCCCCACACTTAGCCCAAAGCCTTGAATGTTGGGACTCACTGTTTATTCGGACAAGATACATGAGAAAAGTTCTAAACGGGTAAAAAGCGTGAAGACATCGGAGCTATGTGTGTGTGCTCTGCTGAAAGATAAAGCGAAAGTAAGACTGGATCACGTGACACACTTTCTTCCCAGTGATGTCATGCTGCTGGCATGCTATGAGGCATCTTACAACGTGTCATTGAATTTCTATCAAAGTCCATCATCCCAAGCAACTCTTTTGTGGCTCCTTCCCAGCATTCTTAGGATGTAGGCATCAGGATATCCATTAGCCACCCCGAGCTGGATTGAGTAGGTGCTATTGTCTCTTTGTGGTGGTTTGATTCAATTGTCTTGGTTGTTTGTTGTTGATAAACATTGTGGTTAGCTTTTCAGCAGGGTACCAGAGATGCATTCAAGCGTGAAGGGAAATTAAAATAAACACTCCAGGCGCCTAGCTGTCTGGAAACTAGTGTCCTATTAATTGTTTTGATTTGTGAATATGTTTGTTGTGTGAAAATATAAATGCCTCGATAAAATATTTTTAAATAAAAGAAAATACCTGCACCGATCCACGCCTGCATGAATCCCGGCCATGAGTCCGGTGCATCCCGAGGGCCTTCCGGTCCGTTAATCAGACCCAAATGGGTTCAAGTGACCCAGTTGCATCCTCCCACCAGCAGGGGGCCTGTATGTTCTCTGCCGCCATCAGTGGGGAACAGAGAACTGCGACAGAATAGTTGCCTGGCACCGATCCCATTTGTAGCCCTGCGGTTGATTCTCTGTCGCATCGGGAAGCCCCCCCCTTCCGGAAGCAGAGAAACCAGCCCACAATGTTTTGGCCTCAACTGCTTGACGTAGTGGAGAATTCGGCAGACTCACCACACCCTGGGGTGAAACGATTTCTCCCCGGCACAGTCCTAAATAGTTCTACCCTGTATCCTCGCCCTGTGACCTCGGTCAAACGGGCCGAGTCAACCGTGATGGTTTGGGACGTTAAATTTGCGAATCAGTGAACCAGCATCAATTCCATGCTCAATCCGGCCATTTAATTCTCAATTTCCTAAACCATCGACGGAATTTGAATTCACATTCATTGGATGATCAACGAACGCCTTTTTTGAAATTCATTCTGATGGCCAGCATTTTGTGCCTCCATTTCAGCCTTTGAGAGCCAACCACCTTGCTGTGGATCTGGAGTCACGCATAGGCCGGACCAGGGTAGGTTATTAAGGCATTAAACAGGACAAATGGATTTTTTAAACTAATCCATTACTAGTCTAGCGATAATTCCACTGCGCCACTACCTCCAGATTACAGTTGAGAGTCACACTGTTGTTTGTCCACTGAGTTTAAGGGTTCCAATATCAGAAGACCATCTCATTTTGGTCGACCTAATTTTGTCCTTCCAGACTTTGCACGTTTGATTTTCACCAGGACAGGAAGCCCTCGCTTTACGAAAGTATCACTCCGGCCGTACCGGGAGGGTGACAAAAGAAGCGGGTTCAATTCCTGGGTCATTCTTTTTTTTTTTTTAATTTAGAGTGCCCAATTCATTTTTTTTTTCCAATTAAGGGGCAATTTAGCGCGGCCAATCCACCTACCCTGCACATCTTTGGGTTGTGGGGGCGAAGCCCACGCAGACACGGGGAGAATGTGCAAACTCCACACGGACAGTGACCCAGAGCCGGGATCGAAACCTGGGACCTCGGCGCCGTGAGGCAGCAGGGCTAACCCACTGCGCCACCGTGCTGCCCATTCGTGGGTCATTCATGAAGGTCGTGCCTTCACAAGCTTCCCCCCCCCCCCCCCGAGTGTGGTGACCCTCAGGTTAAATCACCGCCAGTCAGCTGAGCAGTCAGCTGAGGCTGTTTAGCACAGGGCTAAATCGCTGGCTTTGGAAGCAGACCAAGGTGGGCCCGCAGCACGGTTCAATTCCCGGAACAGCCTCCCCGAACAGGCGCCGGAATGTGGCGACTAGGGGCTTTTCACAGTAACTTCATTTGAAGCCTACTTGCGACAATGAGTGATTTTTTTCATTTCATCCCCCCCCCCCCCAACCCACCCCTCAAAAGCCTATGGTCATCTGGGACTGTGTCGAATTTACCTTTCCTATCGCCTCCTCTTCTCGAAGCACGATGAGTCAGCAATTCAGTACACATTGAAGCGTCAGCCCAGATTATAAACTCGTGCCCTTGGCATTAGGCCCAAGCACGCAGCCTTCTGGACCATGGCCAAGTGTGCTGCCAGATGTGTTAATTTAATACATGTGTAACTTGTATCTGGGTTCTGAATCCCTTACATGGTAAGTTTTGGTTTCAATCATGTACCTGTGATTCATTTTGGTTTGGAGTCTGGGCACTTTCTCATCGGGAGCAGGGGAAATAATTTATTGTTTATTGCAGAGACTGTACAGTGTGAGAGGCTTTTCATTTCTCTGCGGACCTTGTGATCGCCCGCCCTTCCATTTCTGTGTCTCCCCTGAAGCGCGAGGAGGACACAAACCCCCCCCCCGACTCACATCCCCCTGTGACCGGTGATCAACACTCGCCCCCGATTCAAGGCTCGATTTTAAAAGCCCCACCCGTGCTTGATTTCCTGTCCCCCGACTCCATCCCTGGCCTCACCCCTCTCTGCCTCTGCAAGGATGTGCCCTGCCCAAAGAGGGAGTGGCAACGGGAGTTGACCAGACCGTTCCCTGGGATGGCGGGGTTGTCCGATGAGACGGGATTGAGGGGGACGGGGCCCGTGTTCCCTCCGGTTTCGAAGGACGAGAGGTGACCTCGTTCGAACGCGCGCCATTTTTACAGGCGCGAAGTCGCAACGGGCTGGGTCATGATGGGCTGTGTGGAGTTCAGTCTGGTCGGTAGCTCACACAGCTGTCCAAGTTACAAATAAGCAAACGTTTGTGTGAAGGTTTTCAGAGACTCAGAGAAACAGAAGGGAAAGGAAAAGAGCCTCTCGCTCTTCTTTGCCTGGACTCTCCGCCCACCGCGCCCCCTGCCGGCAGCGAGATCCTCCGTCCCAGCAGACGGCCGTCGGGCAAGCCGCAGGCGCGTGCGTGCTGTCGGCGAAGCGGAGGATCCCGCCCGAAGGAGAATCCCGCTTCGTACATCCCGATTTAAACCTGAAAATGAAATGAAATGAAAATCGCTTTATTGTCACGAGTCGGCTTCAAATGAAGTTACTGTGAAAATCCCCCCGGTCGCCACATTCCAGCGCCTGCCCGGGGAAGCCGGTACGGAGGGCTAATCGGTTTCCCAGCGGAAACTCAACACAGCAGATAGCAGTGATGGGCAGATCACCGTTACGGCCTCCCATCCAGGCCGAACCTCAATCCAAATCGGGGTTGTCTGCACAGTCCGAGGTCAGCAACAAAAGCACGGTGCGCCCCCAGCAAATCCTTCACTCTCCAAGGAACGGAATCTCGTGTCATGGAGTGATCTGCATCTTGCCCTCACTGGACAGCATCCAGACCAGCATATTTAAATTAAGCTCATTGACATATGCGTTCATCAGATTCACCCAGCGCCTGGTAGCGCTGTATTGAGGTTTAGTTAGACTGCATTTAGAATATTGCCTGTAATACCGACCAACTTGTTATTAAAAAAGAGATAGAGGGCACGATTCAGCAGACTAATGTTGAAGTCCATTTTTGGGCATGCTTAGCGAGATATTTGTCGACCCCTGGCAGGGCCAACACAACACCCAGGCACCCTGGTACATCCAGCCTGGCAGTGCCACCCGGGTACTTCGGTGATGCCAGTGTGGCACAGCCGTGGTGCCATGCTGGCAGTGGCAAGGTGACTAGATGGCAGGGGGAGTGCCCGGATACCACTCTGTCCGCTTCCCGACAGTGCAAGGGCCGCCAATGGCCTGCGAGATCCTCCCCCCCCCCCCCGAGGTGCCGCATTTGGCTGGACCAGTACTAACCAGTATCCTGGCGAGGTCTCTCGGGTGCAGCCCGAGGGTCCCGGGCACCGGGTGAATCTGCCGTCCGTCCGGGGGCAGAGATCCAGGCGGCGGCAGGCGGATTGAGCCGGGGGAACCGCGATCGGCTCACCGTGCAGCCTGATTTGGTGCTCTTGTACGATTCACCCATTGCGCCTGAGTCCGCGCCCAGCGCAATTGGATAGTTGACTCGCCCCCAGAATCACTTAAGAAGAGGTGGCAGAGATTCCGAAGGTTTTGATGGAGTGGACACAGAGAGAAAGTCGGATTAGACTGGAGAACTCTATTTGGCTGCAGGCACAGGTATCTCAGGTGAAATGACTACCTTTCGTGTCGCCTGTTTCAAGGTCACCTTGGGTTTCCGGGGGAGGGGGTTAGCTGCAAAGAGGCCTCAACCCCAAAGCTTCCAATTCAGAGGCAAGAATGGGATTATTGGTGCAAAGGGTTGAATGCAGTGCAGAAGAGGACACAAAAGTTTTGCATTTATATAGCGCCTTCCCTATCCCCAGAAATATGCCAAAGTACTTGATAGCCAATCAAATGCTTTCGAGGTGCAGTCCCTGTCAGGGCAGGGGGAGGGAGCACGGCATGGCTGACCTCATTAACACTACACCCGTGTATGCTTCACCCGATGCCGGTGTTATGTAGTTACATTGTGCCCCTTGTGTTGCCCTATTATGTGTTTTCTTTTATTTCCTTTTCTTCCCATGTACTTAATGATCAGTTTGAGCTGCTCGCAGAAAACTACTTTTCACTGTACCTGGGTACATGGGACAATAAACAAATCCAATCCATTTTTACACAGCAAGATCCCGCAAACAGTAATGCGGCCGTGACCAGCGAACCTGCCTTGAGCAGCACACCATGCGAACAGTGACAGTAAGCCATTCGGCCCTTCAAGCCTGCTCGGTCAGCCAATAAGGTCATGGTTGAACGTGTTGTGGTCTCAGATTCACTTGACTTTCTTCCCCTCTTCCCAATATGCTCCCCCCCCCCCCCCCCCCCCCCCCACCAGATGTTTAATCTGGGCGAAGGTTTGTATTGTCCATGGTGATTTACCAGGAGTCACCAACAGATGAATCAGTGAAGCAGGAAAATGTTCAGAGATCTGGAAAAGGCATTGGGCCACTTCTGACACATCCCCAACAAAACCCCAATCTGGGGTTCGCGTGATAGATCAATCGGAGCCAAGAGAAATTGAAATGGATTTCCTGGATGGGATCCAAAATAGCTGGGGGGTTGAACTCAATAATAGGTTGAACATGGAATCATTCTAGATTGAGGTTCATGGGTCCTAGTAACAGACCCCGGGTTAAAGGTGATGGATCCACTGTCCAATCTCAGTGAATTGAGGAAGAAATTGAATTGACCAGGGCAGCAGAAACTGACTGGGCAGATTGGTGCAAACTGATTGGATCGTCTGGAACCCTGAGCAGCTTCTGGCTGGGACATCTCTCCTATTTGGCAGTTTTCCATGCTGAATGTTTAATCGGAATGGGCCAAGACCAGGTCAACATCTGGGGTAAAGGACGGAGCAGATCTCAGCATTTTCTAAAAATCACTTTGGCTGTACTTATTTTAAAAAAACAGAACTATCACAGCATCGGTGTCCCGGGTTATCGAACCAGGAGGACTAATACAGAATGACATCTATCCCGTTATTGAGAGACTTGTATAGAATCTATCACAGAATCGAGATACTAATACAGAATGACATCCATCCTGTTATTGACAGACTGATACAGAATGACATCTATCCCGTTATTGAGAGACTTGTATAGAATCTATCCCAGAATCGAGATACTAATACAGAATGACATCTATCCCGTTATTGAGAGACTAATACAGAATCACATCTATCCCGTTATTGAGAGACTGATACAGAATCACATCTATCCTGTTATTGAGAAACTAATACAGAATCACATCTATCCCGTTATTGAGTGACTGATACAGAATCACATCTATCCCGGGTTATTGAGAGACTGATACAGAATCACATATATCCTGTTATTGAGAGACTGATACAGAATCACATCTATCCCGTTATTGATAGACTGATACAGAATCACATCTATCCCGTTATTGATAGACTGATACAGAATCACATCTACCCCGTTATTGAGAGACTGATACAGAATCACATCTATCCCGTTATTGATAGACTAATACAGAATCACATCTATCCCGTTATTGAGAGACTGATACAGAATCACATCTATCCCGTTATTGATAGACTAATACAGAATCACATCTATCCCGTTATTGAGACTAATACAGAATCACATCTATCCCGTTATTGAGAGACTGATACAGAATCACATCTATCCCGGGTTATTGAGATACGGATACAGAATCACATCTATCCCGTTATTGAGAAACTGATACAGAATCACATCTATCCCGTTATTGAGAGACTGATACAGAATCACATCTATCCCGTTATTGATAGACTGATACAGAATCACATCTATCCCGTTATTGAGAGACTGATACAGAATCACATCTATCCCGTTATTGATAGACTGATACAGAATCACATCTATCCCGTTATTGAGAGACTAATACAGAATCACATCAATCCTGTTATTGAGACTAATACAGAATCACATCTATCCCGGGTTATTGAGAGACTGATACAGAATCACATCTATCCCGGGTTATTGAGAGACTGATACAGAATCACATCTATCCTGTTATTGAGACTAATACAGAATCACATCTATCCCGTTATTGAGAGACTGATACAGAATCACATCTATCCCGTTATTGAGAGACTGATACAGAATCACATCTATCCCGTTATTGAGAGACTGATACAGAATCACATCTATCCCGTTATTGAGAGACTGATACAGAATCACATCTATCCCGTTATTGAGACTAATACAGAATCACATCTATCCCGCGTTATTGAGAGACTAATACAGAATCACATCTATCCCGTTATTGAGAGACTAATACAGAATCACATCTATCCCGTTATTGAGAGACTGATACAGAATCACATCTATCCCGTTATTGAGAGACTGATACAGAATTACATCTATCCCGTTATTGAGAGACTGATACAGAATCACATCTATCCCGTTATTGAGAGACTGATACAGAATCACATCTATCCCGGTTATTGAGAGACTGATACAGAATCACATCTATCCCGTTATTGAGAGACTGATACAGAATCACATCTATCCCTTTATTGCCGTTATTGAGAGACTGATACAGAATCACATCTATCCCGGTTATTGAGAGACTGATACAGAATCACATCTATCCCGTTATTGAGAGACTGATACAGAATCACATCTATCCCGGGTTATTGAGAGACTGATACAGAATCACATCTATCCCGTTATTGAGAGACTAATACAGAATCACATCTATCCCGTTATTGAGAGACTGATACAGAATCACATCTATCCCGTTATTGAGAGACTAATACAGAATCACATCTATCCCGTTATTGAGAGACTAATACAGAATCACAACTATCCCGTTATTGAGAGACTGATACAGAATCACATCTATCCCGTTATTGAGAGACTGATACAGAATCACATCTATCCCGGGTTATTGAGAGATTAATACAGAATCACAACTATCCCGTTATTGAGAGACTGATACAGAATCACATCTATCCCGTTATTGAGAGACTAATACAGAATCACATCTATCCCGTTATTGAGAGACTGATACAGAATCACATCTATCCCGTTATTGAGACTAATAGAGAATCACATCTATCCCGGGTTATTGAGAGACTAATACAGAATCACAATCTATCCCGTTATTGAGAGACTGATACAGAATCACATCTATCCCGTTATTGAGAGACTGATACAGAATCACATCTATCCTGGGTTATTGAGAGACTGATACAGAATCACATCTATCCCGTTATTGAGAGACTGATACAGAATCACATCTATCCCGTTATTGAGAGACTGATACAGAATCACATCTATCCCGTTATTGAGAGACTGATACAGAATCACATCTATCCCGTTATTGAGAGACTGATACAGAATCACATCTATCACGGGTTATTGAGAGACTGATACAGAATCACATCTATCCCGTTATTGAGAGACTAATACAGAATCACATCTATCCCGGGTTATTGAGAGACTGATACAGAATCACATCTATCCCGTTATTGAGAGACTGATACAGAATCACATCTATCCCGTTATTGAGAGACTGATACAGAATCACATCTATCCCGTTATTGAGAGACTGATACAGAATCACATCTATCCCGTTATTGAGAGACTGATACAGAATCACATCTATCCCGGGTTATTGAGAGACTAATACAGAATCACATCTATCCCGGGTTATTGAGACTGATACAGAATCACATCTATCCCGTTATTGAGAGACTGATACAGAATCACATCTATCCCGTTATTGAGAGACTGATACAGAATCACATCTATCCCGGGTTATTGAGAGACTGATACAGAATCACATCTATCCCGTTATTGAGAGACTGATACAGAATCACATCTATCCCGGGTTATTGAGACTGATACAGAATCACATCTATCCCGGGTTATTGAGAGACTGATACAGAATCACATCTATCCCGGGTTATTGAGAGACTGATACAGAATCACATCTATCCCGTTATTGAGAGACTGATACAGAATCACATCTATCCCGTTATTGAGAGACTGATACAGAATCACATCTATCCCGGGTTATTGAGAGACTGATACAGAATCACATCTATCCCGTTACTGAGAGACTGATACAGAATCACATCTATCCCGTTATTGAGAGACTGATACAGAATCACATCTATCCCTGTTATTGAGAGACTGATACAGAATCACATCTATCCCGTTATTGAGAGACTAATACAGAATCACATCAATCCTGTTATTGAGAGACTGATACAGAATCACATCTATCCCGTTATTGAGACTAATACAGAATCACATCTATCCCGGGTTATTGAGAGACTAATACAGAATCACATCTATCCCGTTATTGAGAGACTAATACAGAATCACATCTATCCCGTTATTGAGAGACTGATACAGAATCACATCTATCCCGTTATTGAGAGACTAATACAGAATCACATCTATCCCGGGTTATTGAGAGACTAATACAGAATCACAACTATCCCGTTATTGAGAGACTGATACAGAATCACATCTATCCCGTTATTGAGAGACTGATACAGAATCACATCTATCCCGGGTTATTGAGATTAATACAGAATCACAACTATCCCGTTATTGAGAGACTGATAGAGAATCACATCTATCCCGTTATTGAGAGACTAATACAGAATCACATCTATCCCGTTATTGAGAGACTGATACAGAATCACATCTATCCCGTTATTGAGACTAATAGAGAATCACATCTATCCCGGGTTATTGAGAGACTAATACAGAATCACAACTATCCCGTTATTGAGAGACTGATACAGAATCACATCTATCCTGGGTTATTGAGAGACTGATACAGAATCACATCTATCCCGTTATTGAGAGACTGATACAGAATCACATCTATCCCGTTATTGAGAGACTGATACAGAATCACATCTATCCCGTTATTGAGAGACTGATACAGAATCACATCTATCCCGTTATTGAGAGACTGATACAGAATCACATCTATCCCGTTATTGAGAAACTGATACAGAATCACATCTATCCCGGGTTATTGAGAGACTGATACAGAATCACATCTATCCCGTTATTGAGAGACTGATACAGAATCACATCTATCCCGGTTATTGAGACTGATACAGAATCACATCTATCACGGGTTATTGAGAGACTGATACAGAATCATATCTATCCTGTTATTGAGAGACTAATACAGAATCACATCTATCCCGTTATTGAGAGACTGATACAGAATCACATCTATCCCGTTATTGAGAGACTGATACAGAATCACAACTATCCCGTTATTGAGAGACTGATACAGAATCACATCTATCCCGTTATTGAGAGACTGATACAGAATCACATCTATCCCGTTATTGAGAGACTGATACAGAATCACATCTATCCCGTTATTGAGAGACTGATACAGAATCACATCTATCCCGGGTTATTGAGAGACTGATACAGAATCACATCTATCCCGTTATTGAGAGACTGATACAGAATCACATCTGTCCCGTTATTGAGAGACTGATACAGAATCACATCTAACCCAGGTTATTGAGAAACTGATACAGAATCACATCTATCCCGTTATTGAGAGACTGATACAGAATCACATCTATCCCGGGTTATTGAGACTGATACAGAATCACATCTATCCCGGGTTATTGAGAGACTGATACAGAATCACATCTATCCCGGGTTATTGAGAGACTGATACAGAATCACATCTATCCCGTTATTGAGAGACTGATACAGAATCACATCTATCCCGGGTTATTGAGAGACTGATACAGAATCACATCTATCCCGTTATTGAGAGACTAATACAGAATCACATCTATCCCGGGTTATTGAGAGACTGATACAGAATCACATCTATCCCGTTATTGAGAGACTAATACAGAATCACATCTATCCCGTTATTGAGAGACTAATACAGAATCACATCTATCCCGGGTTATTGAGAGACTGATACAGAATCACATCTATCCCGTTACTGAGAGACTGATACAGAATCACATCTATCACGGGTTATTGAGAGACTGATACAGAATCACATCTATCCCGGGTTATTGAGAGACTGATACAGAATCACATCTATCCCGTTATTGAGAGACTGATACAGAATCACATCTATCACGGGTTATTGAGAGACTGATACAGAATCACATCTATCCCGGGTTATTGAGAGACTGATACAGAATCATATCTATCCCGTTATTGAGAGACTAATACAGAATCACATCTATCCCGTTATTGAGAGACTAATACAGAATCACATCTATCCCGTTATTGAGAGACTAATACAGAATCACATCTATCCCGTTATTGAGAGACTGATACAGAATCACATCTATCCCGTTATTGAGAGACTGATACAGAATCACATCTATCCCGTTATTGAGAGACTGATACAGAATCACATCTATCCCGGGTTATTGAGGGACTGATACAGAATCACACCTATACCGTTATTGAGAGTCTAATACAGAATCACATCTATCCCGTTATTGAGAGACTGATACAGAATCACATCTATCCCTTTATTGAGAGACTGATACAGAATCACATCTATCCCGTTATTGAGAGACTAATACAGAATCACATCTATCCCGTTATTGAGAGACTAATACAGAATCACATCTATCCCGTTATTGAGAGACTAATACAGAATCACATCTATCCCGTTACTGAGAGACTGATACAGAATCACATCTATCCCGTTATTGAGAGACTGATACAGAATCACATCTATCCCGTTATTGAGAGACTAATACAGAATCACATCTATCCCGTTATTGAGAGACTAATACAGAATCACATCTATCCCGTTATTGAGAGACTAATACAGAATCACATCTATCCCGTTACTGAGAGACTGATACAGAATCACATCTATCCCTTTATTGAGAGACTGATACAGAATCACATCTATCCCGTTATTGAGAGACTAATACAGAATCACATCTATCCCGGGTTATTGAGGGACTGATACAGAATCACACCTATACCGTTATTGAGAGACTGATACAGAATCACATCTATCCCGTTATTGAGAGACTGATACAGAGTCACATCTATCCCGTTACTGAGAGACTGATACAGAATCAGGGGCGCTTTTCTCTGCAAATGCGGAGAGTCGTAAAGGCTGCCGTGAAACTGGCCGTGTTTCACTGCAGCCTCCGCTCCCCCTCCCGGGACCCGATTCTCCCCCCCGAGCGGGGCTAGCAGCGGGGCCCCATGAAGCATGGCATCGCGGGCTTAGCGACCGTCGCTAAGTGCGTGCGCCAAGCGTCACGCCGGCTGACGCGCATGATGACATCAGCCGTGCATGCGCGGATGACGTCATCACGCAGACACGTCAAAACCCGCGCATGCGCGGGCCGTCATGCCCCTCAGCCGCCTTGCTGACTGATCCTGCGGGGCGGCGGAAGAACAAATTGTACGCGGGTATCGGACCTGCTGCCCGTGATCGGTGCCCACCGATCGCAGGCCCATGCCACCCTTGGCACGTCCGTGGTGCGGCCATGCCAATCTGTGCCATGGTTGTCCGGGACGGGCAATTTGCGGCCGTTTTCACGAACGCTGAAAGCAGGTAAACTCCGCGGTATTCGGCCCATCGGCCTGCGGAGAATCGCTGTTCGCCGTAAAAAACGGCGAGCAGCGATTCGTGTCGGGGGGGCGGCCGGAGGGGGCGGAGAATAGCGGGAGGGCATGAAAATTGTCGCGAAGGCCCTCCCGCTATTCTCCGACCCGTCGTGGGCAGCGGAGAATTGCGCCCTGTGTGTATGTGAGAGTTTGTGTGTCGGTGTGTGTGAGAGTTTGTGTGTCTGTGTGTATGTGAGAGTTTGTGTGTCAGTGTGTGAGTTTGTGTGTCGGTGTGTGTGAGAGTTTGTGTGTCAGTGTGTGTGAGAGTTTGTGTGTCTGTGTGTATGTGAGAGTTTGTGTGTCGGTGTGTGTGAGAGTTTGTGTGTCAGTGTGTGTGAGAGAGTTTGTGTGTCAGTGTGTGTGTGAGAATTTGTGTGTCGGTGTGTGTGAGAGTTTATGTGTCAGTGTGTGTGAGAGAGTTTGTGTGTCGGTGTGTGTGAGAGTTTGTGTGTCAGTGTGTGTGAGAGAGTTTGTGTGTCAGTGTGTGTGAGAGAGTTTGTGTGTCAGTGTGTGTGAGAGTTTGTGTGTCAGTGTGTGTGAGAGTTTGTGTGTCAGTGTGTGTGATAGTTTGTGTCTCAGCGTGTGTGAGAGAGTTTGTGTGTCAGTGTGTGTGAGAGAGTTTGTGTGTCAGTGTGTGTGAGAGAGTTTGTGTGTCAGTGTGTGTGAGAGAGTTTGTGTGTCCAGTGTGTGTGATAGTTTGTGTGTCAGTGTGTTAGAGAGTTTGTGTGTCAGTGTGTGAGTTTGTATGTCGGTGTGTGTGAGAGTTTGTGTGTCAGTGTGTGTGAGAGTTTGTGTGTCAGTGTGTGTGAGAGTTTGTGTGTCGGTGTGTGAGTTTGTGTGTCGGTGTGTGAGTTTGTGTGTCAGTGTGAGTGTGTGAGAATTTGTGTGTCAGTGTGTGTGAGAGTTTGTGTGTCTGTGTGTGTGTGAGAGTTTGTGTGTCAGCGTGTATGAGAGAGTTTGTGTGTCAGTGTGTGTGAGAGAGTTTGTGTGTCAGTGTGTGTGAGAGTTTGTGTGTCAGTGTATGTGAGAGTTTGTATGGCAGCGTGTGTGAGAGAGTTTGTGTGTCAGTGTGTGTGAGAGTTTGTGTGTCAGTGTGTGTGAGAGTTTGTGTGTCAGTGTGTGTGAGAGTTTGTGTGTCAGTGTGTGTGAGAGTTTGTGTGTCAGTGTATGAGAGAGTTTGTGTGTCAGTGTGTGTGAGAGTTTGTGTGTCAGCGTGTGTGAGAGTTTGTGTGTCAGTGTGTGAGAGTTTGTGTGTCAGTGTGTGAGAGAGTTTGTTTGTCAGTGAGTGTGTGTGAGAGTTTGTGTGTCAGTGTGAGAGAGTTTGGGTGTCAGTGTGTGTGAGAGTTTGTGTGTCAGTGTGTGTGAGAGTTTGTGTGTCATTGTGTGTGAGAGAGTTTGTGTGTCAGTGTGTGTGAGAGTTTGTGTGTCAGTGTGTGTAAGAGTTTCTGTGTCAGTGAGTGTGAGAGTTTGTGTGTCAGTGTGTGTGAGAGTTTGTGTGTCAGTGTGAGAGAGTTTGTGTTTCAGTGAGTGTGAGAGAGTTTGTGTGTCAGTGTGTGAGAGAGTTTGTGTGTCAGTGTGTGTGAGAGTTTGTGTGTCAGTGTGAGAGAGTTTGTGTGTCAGTGAGTGTGAGAGAGTTTGGGTGTCTGTGTGTGAGAGAGTTTGTGTGTCAGTGAGTGTGAGAGAGTTTGTGTGTCAGTGTGTGTGAGAGTTTGTGTGTCAGTGTGAGAGAGTTTGGGTGTCTGTGTGTGAGAGAGTTTGTGTCAGTGAGTGTGAGGGAGTTTGTGTGTCAGTGTGTGTGAGAGTTCGTGTGTCAGTGTGAGAGAGTTTGTGTGGCAGTGTGTGTGAGAGAGTTTGTGTGTCAGTGTGTGAGTTTGTGTGTCGGTGTGTGCGAGAGAGTTTGTGTGTCAGTGTGTGCGAGAGAGTTTGTGTGTCAGTGTGTGTGAGAGAGTTTGTGTGTCAGTGTGTGTGAGAGAGTTTGTGTGTCAGTGTGTGTGAGAGAGTTTGTGTGTCAGTGTGTGTGATAGTTTGTGTGTCAGTGTGTTAGAGAGTTTGTGTGTCAGTGTGTGTGAGAGTTTGTGTGTCAGTGTGTGTGAGAGTTTGTGTGTCGGTGTGTGTGAGAGAGTTTGTGTGTCAGTGTGTGTGAGAGAGTTTGTGTGTCAGTGTGTGTGAGAGAGTTTGTGTGTCAGTGTGTGTGATAGTTTGTGTGTCAGTGTGTTAGAGAGTTTGTGTGTCAGTGTGTGAGTTTGTGTGTCGGTGTGTGTGAGAGTTTGTGTGTCAGTGTGTGTGAGAGTTTGTGTGTCGGTGTGTGTGAGAGTTTGTGTGTCAGTGTGTGTGAGAGTTTGTGTGTCAGTGTGTGTGTGAGAGTTTGTGTGTCGGTGTGTGAGTTTGTGTGTCAGTGTGAGTGTGTGAGAATTTGTGTGTCAGTGTGTGTGAGAGTTTGTGTGTCTGTGTGTGTGTGAGAGTTTGTGTGTCAGTGTGTGTGAGAGAGTTTGTGTGTCAGTGTGTGTGAGAGTTTGTGTGTCAGTGTGAGAGAGTTTGTGTGTCAGTGAGTGTGAGAGAGTTTGTGTGTCAGTGTGTGTGAGAGTTTGTGTGTCAGTGTATGTGAGAGTTTGTATGGCAGCGTGTGTGAGAGAGTTTGTGTGTCAGTGTGTGTGAGAGTTTGTGTGTCAGTGTGTGTGAGAGTTTGTGTGTCAGTGTGTGTGAGAGTTTGTGTGTCAGTGTGAGAGAGTTTGTGTGTCAGTGAGTGTGTGAATGGTGAAACTCTCACCATGAGAGACGGAGAGTGTGAGAGAGTTTGAGGAACAGTGCATGAGTGTGTGTGTCTGAGAGTGTGTCTGAGAGTGTGTGAGAGAGTGTGTGTGCGAGAGAGAGGGAGTGTGAAAGAGTTCCAATGAATGTGAGGGGTTATCTCAGGCGGTATTGATAAAAAAAAGACGCTCATATTCCTGCATCATTTCATATTTCAGCAATGGAAACTTAAAGCAGCATTTTAAATGTGGCAAAAAAAAAATGTAATCAGAAAAAAAAATACATAACGATCTTTAACTCAGAAATGAAGAAAGTCCACCAACAGAGACCAAATTAACATCCCCAACCCGAGCAAAGTAAGTAACATTTGGAAATATATCCCTGTGAATATTTGAGAAATCTCCACTGAAGTGACAGGTGAATAATTCAGAGCAAGCTTCTTAAATTCCAAAAATGGTAACAGTCTCCCAACATTGTTCCTCCACTTTTAATCATGATTGAATACAACTGTACGACCCCGCGCTACCCTCTGTGCAATTGTTTACAAATAATATTGCATATTTCTGCTGAATAGGAGGAAGGTTTGATAAAGCACATACCAAACGCCAGGACTGTATACTGTATCGACAAGTCTCAGATCAGTGAATCCACTTAAAGAATTGGGTGTTGGTATCAGTGCTGGTGGTTTTTTTCCACTCTCTCCGCTTACATGGATTCAGGAGCATTGACAACGTAGCTCCCGAGATGCTGTGTGTTCAGAAATTACTACATCTAGATTAACAACTCAACAGCCCCCCCCCCCCCCCCCCCCACACACTGCCCCCCACCTCCCGCCCTGTGCCAATTATGTTTTTTTTTTCATTGAAAGGAATAGAACTTCTGCCTGGCAGCTGTTGTGTGGGGACTCCCTGCTCAATGCCAGCTCTGCCA
Organism: Scyliorhinus canicula; assembly: GCF_902713615.1. Classification (NCBI taxonomy): domain Eukaryota; kingdom Metazoa; phylum Chordata; class Chondrichthyes; order Carcharhiniformes; family Scyliorhinidae; genus Scyliorhinus; species Scyliorhinus canicula. The sequence goes on from NC_052172.1 coordinate 10,287,586, forward strand.
GTGTGGGGACTCCCTGCTCAATGCCAGCTCTGCCAGTGTGGGGTCTCCCTGCTCGATGCCAGCTCTGCCAGTGTGGGGTCTCCCTGCTCAATGCCAGCTCTGCCAGTGTGGGGACTCCCTGCTCAATGCCAGCTCTGCCAGTGTGGGGTCTCCCTGCTCAATGCCAGCTCTGCCAGTGTGGGGACTCCCTGCTCAATGCCAGCTCTGCCAGTGTGGGGACTCCCTGCTCAATGCCAGCTCTGCCAGTGTGGGGACTCCCTGCTCAATGCCAGCTCTGCCAGTGTGGGGACTCCCTGCTCAATGCCAGCTCTGCCAGTGTGGAGACTCCCTGCTCAATGCCAGCTCTGCCAGTGTGGGGTCTCCCTGCTCAATGCCAGCTCTGCCAGTCTGGGGGTGATGGCCAGGGGTGAGGATGGATCAAACCAACTGTTTTTTTACCTGGAGACACACAGACACACACAGGCACATATACAGGCACACACACAGACACACACAGGCACATATACAGGCACACACACAGACACACACAGGCACATATACAGGCACACACACAGACACACACAGGCACATATACAGGCACACACAGACACACACACAGACACATACATAGGCACATGCACAGACACACACAGAGACACATACACACACAGACACAAACACACACACAGACACACACACAGACAGACACAGGCACACACAGATACACACACAGACACATACACAGACACATATACAGACACACACACAGACACCCACATGGACACAGACACATAGAATCATAGAATTTACAGTGCAGAAGGAGGCCATTCAGCCCATTGAGTCCACACTGGCTCTTGGAACGAGCACATGCACAGGCACACAGACACATACACAGACACAACGCAGACACATACGCAGACACAACACAGACACATAAAAATGCACATACAGACACATGCACAGGCACATTAACAGGCACATACACACACACAGACACATATACACACACACGCACACAGAAACAGTCAGACACACACACAGATACTCAGACACATGCAATAGACACACACAACAGACTGACACACACAACAGGCACACAGTGAGACACAGACAGGCACACACAGACAGGCAGACATGTTGACAGACACACACATTGTAGTAGTCATCACTGATGTATATATTGTATATAGAGGATGTCGGTGTAGGGATTTTGTGGTAAGACCCTGTGCTACAGGTTCGGGGGTAGTCCCTGCCTGCTGGCTCCGCCCAGTAGGCGGAGTATTAATATGTGTGCTCCCAGTACAGCAGCCACTTGGCCAGCTGCTGTAGGAGGCCACACATCTCAGTGTAATAAAGCCTCGATTGCATCCAACTCTCGTCTTTGTGTAATTGATCGTGCATCAATTTAATACACTGAGTTTTCAGAAGATGGACCTTCGCATCAAGCCGGATCGCCTGCAGCTGGATCCGCAATCAGACAACGTCAAAAAGGACTTTCAACATTGGCTAGGCTGTTTCGAAGCTTACATCGGGTCTCCGCCAGACCCAATTCCTGAAGCTCAGAAGATTCAGATCCTCTACATGCGGCTGAGTTCCAACTTTTTTCCATTTATCCAGGACGTGCCGACCTACGCAGGGGTCCCAAATGTTACTTCTGTGGGCAGCCTAAACACCCCCGACAGCGCTGCCCGGCCCGGAGCGCCCTTTGCAAGGCCTGTGGCAGAAAGGGACACTTTGCTGCGATGTGACAGGCCCGCTCAGCCACCGCTATTGTTCCAACCCGCCCCACGTACAGCCAGTGGGCGCCACCATCTACCCCTCCCCGGACCACGTGCGGCCCATGGGCGCAGTCACCTTGTTCGACCCCCACCACGCGCTGCCCGTGGGTGGCACCATCTAGTTCTCCCCAGGATCATCGAGCACCGTCATCTTGTCTTCCCCACGACACGTGCGGCCCTTGGCCGCCGCCATCTTACCCATGCCCCCCCCCCCCAGGCACCTCATCGCCTGCCACCACCGACGACCAGACGCGGCTCGCCTCAGTCACGATTGACGAGTCTCGCCCACACAACCTGTCAACTGCTTCCACCAACGTGAAAATAAATGGGCACAAGATCTCCTGTGTAATGGACTCCGGGAGCACCGAAAGCTTCATCCATCCAGATACGGTAAGGTGCTGCTCCCTCGCGGTACACCCCGCCAATCAGAGAACCTCCCTGACATCTGGGTTCCACTCCGTGGCGATCCGGGGGTACTGCATAGCCACTCTCACTGTCCAGGGCATGGAGTTCAGCGGCTTCCGCCTCTACGTCCTCCCTAACCTCTGCGCTGCCCAGTTACTCGGCCTGGTCTTCCAGTGCAACATCCAGAGCCTCACACTGAAATTCAGCGGGCCCCTACCACCCCTTACTGTCTGCGGCCTCGCAACTCTAAAGGTCGACCCACCCTCCCTGTTTGCAAACCTAACCCCGGATTGCAAACCCGTCGCCACCAGGAGCAGACGGTACAGCGCCCAGGACAGGACCTTCATCAGGTCCGAAGTCCAGCGGCTGCTTCGGGAAGGTATCATCGAGGCCAGCAACAGCCCCTGGAGAGCCCAAGTGGTAGTGGTGAAAGCTGGGGAGAAACACAGGATGGTTGTGGACTACAGCCAGACCATCAATCGGTACACGCAGCTCAACGCGTACCCCGTCCCACGCATATCTGATATGGTCAATCAGATTGCACAGTACCTGGTCTTCTCAACTGTGGACCTGAAATCTGCCTACCACCAGCTTCCCATCCGTAAGGCGGACCGCCCATACACTGCCTTCGAGGCAGATGGCCGCCTTTACCATTTTCTCAGGGTTCCCTTTGGCGTCACCAACGGGGTCTCGGTTTTCCAACGGGAAATGGACCGAATGGTTGACCGGTACGGGCTGTGGCCCACCTTCCCGTACCTGGACAATGTCACCATCTGCGGCCACAATCAGCAGGACCATGACGCCAACCTTGCCAAATTTCTCGTCACCGCCACTCTTCTCAACCTAACTTATAACAAGGAGAAGTGCGTGTTCAGCACGAACCGCTTAGCCTTCCTTGGCGATGTGGTCCAGAACGGAGTTCTGGGGCCCGATCCCGACCGCATGCGCCCCCTCATGGAACTCCCCCTTCCCCACTGCCCCAGGGCCCTCAAACAATGCCTGGGGTTCTTCTCTTATTACGCCCAGTGGGTCCCAAACTATGCGGACAAGGCCCTTCATCTCATTCAATCCACTCTGTTTCCCCTGACGGCCGAGGGTCACCAGGCCTTCAACCGTATTAAGACTGACATCGCAAAGGCCATGATGCACGCAGTCGACGAGACCTTACCATTTAAAGTAGAGAGCGACGCATCAAACCTCACTCTAGCCGCCACCCTCAACCAGGCAGGCAGGCCCGTGGCATTTTTTGCATGAACCCTACACGCCCCTGAAATTCGGCACACCTCCGTCGAAAAAGAGGCCATCGTTGAAGCTGTGCGGCATTGGGGCATTACCTGGCCGGCAGGAGATTCACTCTCCTCACTGACCAACGGTCGGTTGCCTTCATGTTTAACAACACACAGTGGGGCAAAATCAAAAACGCTAAAACCTTGAGGTGGAGGATCGAGCTCTCCACCTGCAACTGCGAGATTTTGTATCACCCCGGTAAGCTCAACAAGCCCCCCGATGCCCTATCCCGAGGTACACGTGCCAGCGCACAAGTAGACCGACTCTGGACCCTGCACGACAACCTCTGTCACCCGGGGGGCACACGGTTCTGCCACTTCATCAATGCCCGCAATCTGCCCTACTCCATCAAGGAAGTCAGGGCTATCACCAGAGACTGGCAGGTCTGCGCAGAGTGCAAACCGCACTTCTACCGGCCAGACGGTGCACGCCTGGTGAAGGCTTTCCGCCCCTTTTAACGCCTCAGCGTGGACTTCAAAGGGCACCTCCCTTCCATCGACCGTAACACGTACTTCCTCAGTGTGGTTGATGAGTACTCCAGATTCCCCTTTGCCGTCCCATGCCCCGACATGACGTCTGCCACAGTCATCAAAGCCCTCAACACCATCTTCACTCTGTTCGGCTTCCCCGCCTATGTCCACAGCGACAGGAGATCTTCAATCATGAGCGATGAGCTGCGTCAGTTCCTGCTCAGCAGGGGTATCGCCTCCAGCAGGACGATCAGCTATAACCCCCGGGGAAACGGACAGGTGGAGAGGGAGAATGGGACGGTCTGGAGAGCCATCCACCTGACCCTACGGTCCAGAAATCTCCCGGCCTCCCGCTGGCAGGAGGTCCTTCCCGATGCCCTGCACTCCATTCGGCCGCTCCTGTGCACCGCGACTAATGAAACACCCCTTGAACGTCTCTTTGCCTTTCCTAGGGTGTCTACCTCCGGGGTGTCACTTCCGACTTGGCTGGCAGCTCCAGGAACCGTACTCCTCCATAAACACGTACGACTCCACAAGGCGGACTCGTTGGTTGAGAGGGTACAGCTACTTCACGCCAGCCCACAGTGCGCCTACGTAGCGTACCCCGGCGGCCGGCAAGATACTTTCTCAGGGACCTGGCACCAGCTGGTTCCCCACACACCCCCCGCCCCTCCGACCCGGCACCACCCTCCCCTCCCCCGGCGCACCCCACCGCAGTCCTCCCCTTGCCCACACCCAAGGCTGAAGAGGAATTCAACACGCTTTCAGAGTCACCGAAGACCAAACCGACACCGGAATCACAGCCAGCACTGCGACGCTCCCATCAAGGCACCGGACCGACTGAATCTGTAACATGTATTTTCAGTGTAGCTGCTATCACTGGGCTTGATGTGTATTTTGCAGAGGGGGGTGCAACTGAAGCCAAGGTCCAGAGGGTCGTCCCCTTGTAGGAGGGCAGCACGGTAGCATGGTGGTTAGCATAAATGCTTCACAGCTCCAGGGTCCCAGGTTCGATTCCCGGCTGGGTCACTGTCTGTGCGGAGTCTGCACGTCCTCCCCGTGTGTGCGTGGGTTTCCTCCGGGTGCTCCGGTTTCCTCCCACAGTCCAAAGATGTGCGGGTTAGGTGGATTGGCCATGCTAAATTGCCCGTAGTGTCCTAAAAAGTAAGGTTAAGGGGGGGGGGGTTGTTGGGTTACGGGTATAGGGTGGATACGTGGGCTTGAGTAGGGTGATCATGGCTCGGCACAACATTGAGGGCCGAAGGGCCTGTTCTGTGCTGTACTGTTCTATGTTCTATGACCTGGACTTTTAAAACACCATCCCTCTGTACATAATTTTCCCCTCCACCCCACTGGACTCAATTTTTTGTTGCTCTCTGTACTTTGAAAAGTCTACCTATAGTTCTCCACCCCCCCCCCGCCGGACTCAATCTTAACAGGGGGTGAATGTGGTAGTCACCACTGATGTATATATTGTATATAGAGGATGTCGGTGTCTGTGTTTTGTGGTAAGACCCTGTACTACAGGCACGGGGGTAGATCCCAGCCTGCTGGCTCCACCCAGTAGGCGGAGTATACATATATGTGCTCCCCATACAGCAGCCATTTCGCCAGCTGCTGCAGGAGGCCACACATCTCAGTGTAATAAAGCCTTAGTTGTGTTCAACTCTCGACTTTGTGTAATTGATCGTGCATCACACACACAGACAAACACGCAGACACACACACAGACAGACACACACACAGGCAATACACAAGCACAGACACACACACAGACGCACACAATGGATACACACACGCACACACACACATAACAGACACAAACACAGACACACTCAGACACATAGGCATACACACAGAGACAGACATGTTGACAGACACAAACACACACGCAGGCACACAAACACAAACAGTGGTCCTTTTCTCACAAAAAAAACATGATTAGATGTTCAATGCTCGAGGTCCGCAAGAATCCAGGCGCTGCCCCCCCCCCCCCCCCCACCCCGCCTGGGGGTGGGGGGAGAGGGGATGTGCCTTTATTTATCTCAGTGTCCCGGGACGTGTGGTAACCACTTCTAACAAAGGGGGTAGTCAGGAAAGCGGGGGGTGAGGGGGGGGGGAGGGGGGGGGAGTTGGGGGAATGGGGGGGGGGGGGTTGGGAACCAAGAAGTAGAAGAAAAGAAATACATGAAAAAGAAGAGAAGGAAAAAATAAAGGGGAAAAGAAAAAAGCAAAGAGAGAAAAGGGGAATAAAGAAAAAAAGAATAAAAGGGGGAATGAATATATCAGATACCGTTTCTATCGGGGGCTCCACTGGATTGAAGCTTTATTATCATTTGAGTGTCTCAGATTCTCCGCCAATAATCTCTCTCTCTCCCTCTCTCTCTCCATCTCTCTCTCACTCGCTCTCTCCATCTCTCTCTCGCCCTCTCTCCCTCACTCTCTCTTTCTCTCTTTCCCTCTCTCTCTTGCTCTCTCTCCCTGTCTCTCGCTCTCTCTCTTCCCCCCTCTCTCCCTCTCTATCTCTTTCTCTCCCTCTCTCTTGCTCTCTCTCATTTTCTCCCTCCCTCTCTCTCTTTCTTTCTCTCCCTCTTTCTCTCTCTCTCCCTCTCTCTCTCTTTCTTTCTCTCCCTCTTTCTCTCTCTCTCCCTCGCTCTCTCTTTTTGAAGTGTTTGAACTTTCTGATGAGTTTATTTGCTCTGTTGAAGCTTCTTGCCTGGTGTGGCTAGAGGAGGGGGAGAGGGGGGTGGAGAGGAGAAGAGCGAGGGAGGAGGGGAGGGGAGAGGAGAGGAGGGGAGGGAGGGGGGTGGCGAGGAGAGGAGCATGGGAGTGGAGGAGGGGAGGAGAGGGGAGGGGACAGGAGGGGAGGGAGTGGAGGAGGGGAGGAGAGGGGAGGGGACAGGAGAGTGGAGGAAGGGAGGAGAGGGGAGGGGACAGAAGGGGAGGGGGTGGAGGAGGAGAGGGGAGAGGACAGGAGGGGAGTGGAGTAGAGGAGGGGAGGGGAGAGGAGTGAGGGAGTGGAGGGGAGGGGGAGGGGTGAGGAGGGCAGGGAGGGGGTGGAGAGGAGAGGAGCGAGGGAGTGGAGGTGGGGAGGGGATGAGAGGGGAGGGGAGAGGAGAGGAGGGAGAGGGGAGAGGAGAGGAGAGGGGAGGGGAGTGGAGGGTAGAGGAGAGGGGAGTGGAGGGGAAATGGGAGATGAGAAGTGGAGAGGAGGAGAGAGTGGGAAAGTAGAGGAGGGGCGGGAGAGAGGGTGGAGGGGAGATGGGAGGAGATTAGAAGTGGAGGAGGGGAGAGTGGGAGAGTAGAGGAGGGGGCATGGAGAGGGGAGTGGAGGGGAGAGGGGAGGAGATGAGGAGAGAGAATGGGAGAGTAGAGGAAGGGGCGGGGAGAGGGGAGTGGAGGGGAGGTGATGAGGAGGGAGAGTAGAGGAGGGACGTGGAGGGGGGTGGAGGGGAGATGGGAGGAGATGAGGAGGGAGAGGAGGGGAGAGTGGGAGAGTAGAGGAGGGGGCGGAGAGAGGGGGGTGGAGGGGAGAGGGGAGGAGAAGAGAAGTGGAGAGGAGGGGAGAGTGGGAGAGTAGAGGAGGGGGCGGGGAGAGGGGAGTGGAGGGGAGATGAGGAGAGAGAGTGGAGGAGGGGCGGGGAGAGGGGGGTGGAGGGGAGGAGATGAGGAGGGAGAGTAGAGGAGGGGTGGGGAGAGGGGAATGGAGGGGAGGAGATGAGGAGGGAGAGTAGAGGAGGGGCGGGGAGAGGGGAGTGGAGGGGAGTAGATGAGGAGGGAGAGTAGAGGAGGGACGGGGAGAGGGGAGTGGAGGGGAGGAGATGAGGAGGGAGAGTAGAGGAGGGACGGGGAGAGGGGAGTGGAGGGGAGGAGATGAGGAGGGAGAGTAGAGGAGGGACGGGGAGTGGAGGGGAGGAGATGAGGAGGGAGAGTAGAGGAGGGAGAGGGGAGAGGAGGGGAGGAGATGAGGAGGGAGAGTAGAGGAGGGGCCGGGGAGAGGGGAGTGGAGGGGAGGAGATGAGGAGGGAGAGTAGAGGAGGGGGCGGGGAGAGGGAGGTGAGAGCCGTGCTGGTGAACGCTCCACATCTCCGTGCATTAACATTGAGGAAGCCACTAACCCCAGGAGCAATTCTCTATCTGGTTGCTGTAGGATCTGCGGCAACAAGGTGGCGAATCTTTAACAAAAACCCAGGCGTTATTATCCACTGACAGGGCCATTGAACTGGGGGATTAGGCGTGTTAGTGTCTGATCCAGGCTGATCTTTCTGATATTTACTTTGTCTGCTGATCTCTGTTGTGTCTGCTGCCACCCTCTGCCTTTGTAAACAAGCTTTAGACTAATTGAAGCACTCCGCAGGAATATGTGTTTGTTTTATAAAAAGAGATATGGTTATATACAAATACACCTGTACGTTTGTTTTATAATGCTTATTTGCAAATGCAAATGTGTTTTATTCAAAAGTATATGGTTATTTGCAAATACAGATGTGTGTTTTATTATAACTATATGGTTATTTGCAAATACAGATGTGTTTTATTAAAAAATATATGGTTATTTGCAAATACAGATGTGCGTTTTATTAAAACTATATGGTTATTTGCAAATACAGATGTGTTTTATTTAAAAATATATGGTTAATTGTAAATGCAGATGTGTTTTATTTAAAAATATATGGTTATTTGCCAATACAGATGTGTTTTATACAAAAATATACGATTATTTGCAAATACAGATGTATTTTATTAAAAATATATACATGGTTATTTGAAAATACAGATATGTGTTTTAGTAAAAAATGTATGGTCATTTGCAAATATAGATATGTGTTTTATTTAAAAATATATGGTTATTTGAAAATGAAGATTGCTCATTGTCACAAGTAGGCTTCAAATTAAGTTACTGTGAAAAGCCCCTAGTCGCCACATTCCGGCGCCTGTTCGGGGAGGCTGGTACGGGAATTGAACCGTGCTGCTGGCCTGCCTTAGTCTGCTTTAAAAGCCAGCTATTTAGCCCAGTGTGCTAAACCAGCCCCTATTTGCAAATATAGATGTGTTTTAGTCAAAAATATATGGTTATTTGTGAAGACAGATGTATGTTTTATTAAAAAATATATGGTTATTTGTGAAGACAGATGTATGTTTATTAAAAATATATGGTTATTTGCAAATACAGATGTATGTTGTATTAAAAAATATATGGTTATTTGCAAATGCAGATGTATGTTTTATTTAAAAATATATGGTTATTTGCAAATGCAGATGTATGTTTTATTAAAAAATATATGGTTATTTGCAAATACAGATGTATGTTTTATTAAAAACATTTTTTTTGCAAATAGAGATTTGTTTTATAAAAATATATGGGTTTATGCAAATACAGATGTTTCTTTTATTTTAAAAAAATTGGTTCTATGCAAATACAGATATATCTGTATAACACATTTATATACATATACTTATTAACCTGTGATTTCCCTCAATTCTTGATATCAAATATGCAGGTTAATAAAGAATTGCACAGCAAGAGGCAATGCAGTTTACTGAGAATTAACATTGGTTCGCGAGGCAGGGTTTGCTGTTTGTTACAGTTTAATGCATCGCCCTGTGCACATTCTGCATATGTGAACGCGCGTTAAATTGCTTTAGCCAAGGAAGAGGGAGTTTAAGCAAAGCTCCTCTTTTCCAAATGGAGCCAGGGATGAAAAGCCTCTGTGCATGCGGTTAAAGGGGAGGGGAGCGTTGTTACAATGCAGTAGAGAAAGTTCATTCGGAGCAGTGGTTCAGGAAAGCATCGGCTTAATGTATCATTGAATTGGGATTAAACCATTAACTCCCTCATTTAAGGTTTATATATATATTTTGTTTTGATGTGTGGGTTTGATTTACTCCAGCTGCTACTTGCCTGACTGTAAATGTAAATTTGCTGCGGAGTGTTCACTTGTTTAAGGGGCGGTGGATCTGAATGGCGCTTGTGGATTTCTGCTCCCCAAGTCTGGTGTCAGTGCCAGGTCATCCCTGCCCGGTTGAGACTCCCAGTCTGCCGCCTGGGAGGGTGATGGATTGCCGCTGAGACCTGGCAAGGAAATCACACAAGAGGGAAAGGCCAGTGGGGGGGGGGGGGGGGGGGGGGGAGGGAGTGGATTCACCCCCAACCCCAGGCAAGAAGCAATGCAGAGATCCACCAGTTAATCAGTTCCCAAACCAATGCATTTTATACTCATTGTAAAGGAGCAATATTTCCCTGGCATATCTTTCAAAAGAAACCTCCAGCAAACAGCTACCCAATGTGTGTGACGCCCACAGGGCGAGGAGGACAAACTCAATCGCTGCAATCAGGGAGAGATGCTGGGTTTAAATGGTTAACACTTTCATTTCAGTCAGTGATGTCTGTAATCGTGGTCCATTAACCCCTGACAATGGTTTAACCGCCCTCTAGACAAATACATTAAAATGAGCAGGATTCAGCTCCTTAAGGCAATTCGAAGATGTCCTTTTTGGGCATTAACTTGGAGCCAATATTAGGGCCAGGGGGTTAAAGCACACACCCCAAAATGGAAACAAATCAACACCCTGTATGCTTCAACCGATGCCAATGCTTATGTAGTTACATTGTATATCTTGTGTTGCCCTATTATGTATTCTCATGTATTTTCTTGAATTTTGTTTAATTCCCTTTTCTTCCATGTACTGAATGATCTGTTGAGCTGTTTGCAGAAAAATACTTTTCACTGTACCTCGGTACACGTGACAATAAACAAATCCAATCCAATTTTAGAAAAATGGAAACATTCACATTAACAAAGCACAGATTCAAAATGGATCAGAAAATCAAAATTAAAACATTTGAAAACACTGTTTTCAATCAAGATGAAATTTAAAAACGTTTAAAAAACATTCATAAACGTTTTTAAAAATCAAAATGAAAACATTTAAAACATTTTTTAATCAAAAAGGAATTCATTTAAAAACATTTTTTAGTCGAAAACATTTTAAAACTTTTTGAAAATCATTAAAAACTTTTAAATCAAAATGAAAACATTTAAAAACATTTTTAAAAATCAAAATAAAAACATTTAAATGCTTTTTTAATTCAAAAATGAAACATGTTAAAATATATTTAAAATCAAAAATCAAAGCATTGAAAAACTTTAAAATCAAAAATGAAAACATTTAAAATGTTTCCTTAAATCAAAAATGAAAATGTTTATAAACTTTTTTCTCAAATCAAAAATGAAATCATTTAAAAACTTTAAAATGAAAATGAAAACATTTATAAACATGTTTTAATCAAAAATGAAAGTACTTTAAAATATTTTTGGAATCAAAAATGAAAAGTTAAACACTTTTTAAAATCAAAATGAAAGCATTTAGAAACTTTTTAAAACTCAAAATGAAAACATTTAGAAACTTTTTAAAACTCAAAATGAAAACATTTTATGCCATTTTTTAAAAATAAAAAATAAAAACATTTTTCGACTCAAAAAAATGAGAACATTTAAAATGGAAAATGGGCTAAGAAGCAGACCCAAAATGGTCTTTGAAAAATCAAACTTTAAACATTCAGAAACGAAGAAGATCAAATTTGAAAAAGGGAAATAGTCAAGATGGGGAAGATAAAATTAAAAAGTGTTTAAAAATTCAAAAATGCAAAAAAAATTAGAATGAAGAATTGGGAGAAAGGGAAAATTCAAAATGGGGGGGGGGATCAGAAATTCTAGAATGAGAAAACTCAAAATGAAAAATTATGGGGAACAGACTCAAAATGGAAAGAAATAATTCTCTCCCACACACACACACACACACACACAGGACAGGCATCGGTTATGGGGTAGCTCTTTAATGATGTTTTAGGAAGGCTTGCAGAAGACACCCAGGTTCCTGGACGAAAGGGTTAAATAAATCTAAATGCCCCAGGAATAAACCTCGTGATTTATTAATTAGGTGGAGGGTTGAGGTTAAAAGTTTAAGCATAAACCCTTGTTTCAGCCCTGAATGGACCGCTTCACTGGACACCCTCCAGATTAAACAGCCAAGAGGGAAAACACAGACCCAAAATTGATGAATAGAAGGGGTGGGGGGGGGGGGGGGGGGGGGGGGGGGGAGAGAGAGAGGCTTCAAACTGTTTTATCTCGAGTCAGACATAAATTGCTAAATCAGATATATGTCATTCCTCCAGCAGAAAGAGAGAGAAGGAGAGGGTTGAATTTGAAAATTATAAATGCTGGATAACGAGAGAGCGAGAAAGGGGGGGTGGGGGCAGTCTGGCAAGATAGAATAGAAAAGAAAAGCATTCAAATGGGGACAGGAGCTCTCCCGTGTGTCTTCTTGTTTCATACCACGAGACGTTTAAATTGGTTACAGAACAAAAGCCGTTTGAAAATATAGGAAAATCTGGAAGTTTACGTTAAATGAAATTAACCTTTGCAAACTTCCAATTGTGGTTTACCCTCTCTCCTTTTTATCTCTCTCTGGGAGGTAGGAATCTATTTAAAACAAAAATAACACAAGGCCAATTCTTCCCTCCTTTTGTGAATCCTGGATTTTATTTGAGACGGTTGGGGACAGGTTGTATGCTGGACTGAAGTACTCTCCCTCACTGCCAGTGTTATCAAACCAGGTTGTGTTGTGGATTGTTCCGTCTTGCTTAGCAGCGGAGGAGTCCCGTGTATGTCCACCTCTCAGTGAACTTCAGCCCCCTCCCCTCCTCCCTGCCCCCCCCTCTCCCTGTGAGAAAACAGGGGAGACAGAAGAATCAGGTAGGAAGAGGCTTTGTTACGCCATTCTTCGAAAGGATTGGAATGGACCCTCTCCCAAGCGCTGATTTTCCCCCTCCAGTGCTGTGTGGGAGCTGATTTGTCCTTCAAGTTTTGATTTGACCTTTGATTTCAAATTTGTCCTTTTAAAATGGGATTTAAAAGCTGCCAAATTGTAACTGGGGACGGAGGGATTGCAGACTCTTCATAGATTATTACAACAGTGACACTGAGAGAATCTCGATGCCCACCCACTGTTAAAGAGTTTGGGGTGGGTGAGTGTTTGTGAGGTGGGGGGAGGGGGGGGGGGTGATGTGCCCAGGCTGATCTCAGGATCATTCGCTAGCGACATGTCTTGAAATTCCTCTTCGTTTTACATCTCCTACTTCTGGTGTGTGGTTGCAGGGGTTAATGTGGTTTGGAGATGATTGATCGCCCGATTGTGGATCTGGGGTGGGGGGGGGGGGGGGGGAGGGGAAGGGGGGGGGGGTGGTTAAGAATGGAGAGAGAGAGAGAAAGAAGGGAGAGAGAAAGAGAAAGGGTGGAGAGAGAGAGAGAGAGGAGAGAGAGAAAGAGATAGAGGAGAGAATGGAGAGGGAAAGGAAAGAGAAAGGTGAGAGAGAGGAGAGAGAGAGAGAGAGAGAGGACAGAATGGGAAAATGAGAAAGAGAGAAAGAGGAGAGAGGAAAGAGAAAGGGGAGAGAAAGAGAGGGAGGAAGAGATGAAAGAGAGAAAGGAGACAAGGGAGAAAGAGAAAGAGGAGAGGGAAAGAGGGGGAGGAAGGGGAGAGAAAGAGGGGAGAGAGAAAGAGAGAGGGCTGAGAAAAAAAGGAGAGAGCAAAAGAGGGGAAAGAGAGAAAGAGAAGAGAGAAAGAGCGAGAGAAAGAGGGGACAAAGGGGAAAGAAAGAGGGGAGCGAGAAAGAGAGTGGAGAGCGAAAAAGGGAGGAGAGCAAAGGAGGGGAAGGAGAGAGAGGAGAGCGGAAGAGAAGGGGAAGAGAGGGGGAAGGGAAAGAGAGAGCGGAAGATAGGGGAAAGAGAGAGGCGAGAGAAAGGGGGAGAGAAAGGAAAGAGAAAGAGAGTGAAATAGAGGAGAGGGAACCAGGTCTCCCAGGTCAGTAACCTGAACGTGACAATTTCCAAAAGGGTCCAACAAAGGAACCCTGAGAAAAAAAAACGAGGAATGGGATTTGAGCTTCCACAAGATTGAAGGCGAGAGATAGAAAAATTAAAACAAACACAATTAAAATTGAGTAACAGACAAACAAAAACCCCTGGAATGTATAAACGCGGGTAGGAAGGAGAAATAGCTGAGGTTGCTGCAGACAGACTGATTGAGTGGAGGGATTGAACTCTTTGGGAGATTTCTTTCCTTATCCACGCTGTTTATTTAGAAATGCATTCAGTGTCAGGGTTGGGTTTACAAAATCAAACTGGAGGCAAGATAAATGAGGTTTCATTAAGGCTTTGTCCACAAATACTGCTCAGAATGAGAGAGAGAGAGCGAGAGAGGAAGGGAGGGGTGGGTGGGGGGGTTGTTATTTCTGTGCCACTGGATTGAGATTTGTTGGTGGGGGGTTGGGGTGGGGGGAACTGGGGCTAGATATTTGGGAAGAGTTTATGTCTCAAAGAAGGTGCAGCATTTACAGAGCGAGCTCCCTCTCAAAGGGACGGCCTTTTCTGGCATTGTGTGCCGACCCGTCACAGATTATTCACCCTCAACACGGATCCCAAAACACTAAGACAAGAACCTCAAATTTCATCCCAAAAAAAGCTCGCTTCCCCCCTCCCCCCTCCACACACAGACAGGACGTCCTGGGGACCCCCGACTTTTAACCATGCAGAGTTTAAGCAGCCTCCAATCCCGTTGCCTTGCCCGCTCAAATTATTTTTCTCGCTGTGAGTCACAGAGAGAGAAGGATCTTTACAAACAGGGGGGATAAGAATTCTGTGTCTGTCTCTCCGGGAGCTCAGCGACCTGCAGTCGCTCTGAAACTTTTGCCTAAACCTCTGGCCAGCTTCTCCACATTTTGATCCAGTCCTTCCTTCACTGCTCTGCGTTTCATTTCTCTCCCCAATATTTATCTCTCTCTCTACCTTGCTTCTGCTCTGCCTCTGATTCTTTGCACCACTTCTCACTGTGAAGCTCAGATTATTTCCCTCTCTCTCTCTCCTGTTTTTCTCTCTGTGTCTTTCTCTGTTTCTCTCGCCCTTTCCCTCCACCCAAGTTAGCTCCCTGGAGCTCTCTCACTGTCTGTCTCTCTCATTGCTTTCCCCACTCCCTCTCCTTCTCTCTCTGTCTCTCTCACAGACACACACTCTCTTTGACTCTCCCTCACACTCTGTCTCTCTCACAGACACACACACTCTCTCTGACTCTCCCACACATTCTCTCTCTCTCACAGACACACACTCTCTCTGACTCTCCCTCACACTCTGTCTCTCTCACAGACACACACACTGACTCTCCCTCACACTCTGTCTCTCTCATTGCTTCCCCCACTCCCTCTCCCTCTCTCTCTGTCTCTCTCACAGACACACACTCTCTTTGACTCTCCCTCACTCTGTCTCTCTCACAGACACACTCTCTCTGACTCTCCCTCACACTCTGAATCTCTCACAGACACACACTCTCTCTGACTCTCCCTCACTCTGTCTCTCTCATTGCTTCCCCCACTCCCTCTCCCTCTCTCTCTGTCTCTCTCACAGACACACACACTCTGACTCTCCCTCACACTCTGAATCTCTCACAGACACACTCTCTTTATTCTCCCTCACACTCTGTCTCTCTCACAGACACACACACTGACTCTCCCTCACACTCTGAATCTCTCACAGACACACACACTCTGACTCTCCCTCACACTCTGTCTCTCTCGCAGACACACACACTCTCTCTATTCTCCCTCACACTCTGTCTCTCTCACAGACACACACTCTCTTTGACTCTCCCTCACACTCTGTCTCTCTCACAGACACACACACTCTGACTCTCCCTCACACTCTGTCTCTCTCACAGACACACACACTCTGACTCTCCCTCACACTCTGTCTCTCTCACAGACACAAACACACTGACTCTCCCTCACACTCTGTCTCTCTCACAGACACACACACTCTGACTCTCCCTCACACTCTGAATCTCTCACAGACACACTCTCTCTATTCTCCCTCACACTCTGTCTCTCTCACAGACACACACTCTGACTCTCCCTCACACTCTGAATCTCTCACAGACACACACTCTCTCTGACTCTCCCTCACACTCTGTCTCTCTCACAGACACACTCTCTCTCTCTCACAGACACACTCTCTCTGACTCTCCCTCACACTCTGTCTCTCTCACAGACACACACACTCTGACTCTCCCTCACACTCTGTCTCTCTCACAGACACAAACACACACATTGTCTCTCTCTGTCTCTGTTTCTCACAGACAAACCTCTGTCTCTCTCTCTCTCACAGAACAATCTCCCTCAGTGTCTATCTCGCGGTGACTCTAAAACCTCTCATTCTCTCTCTCTCTCAGGCACACTACAGTCTCTCCTTCTCTCTCAGTCTCCCTCCCTCTGCCTCTCCGCCGTCTTCAGTTGAAGAGGATGCTCCAAGGAAGATCTCAAACTCTGCACCATTTCCCCTCCGAATCCCCACAACCCAGGGGAACTCAGTGCACAAAACCGTGCGATGGTCAGAGAGAGAGTTTTCTATTGCCTGTCACCTTAGACGGAGACCCCCCCCCCCCCCCCCCCCCCCCTCTACCCCACCTCACAGGTTACATTTAATCTCAAGTTTATCGCTGTTAAACCCTCCGAAACCTCATGGTGAGAAAGTTCTTCAAACACAGTAAGTGCTGGGCAGGGAGAAATGACAATTCAGCCAAGTTTAGAAATGCCCATTAGCAGCAGGAATTCCTCTGGCTAAATGAGTGCTATTGTAAAGGTTGTGGATGGTTTGGAGAGAGTTGATCATTGGTGGGGGGTGGGGGGGGGGGGGGGTTTACACAGAATTCCTGTTCCCGACAACTGCCTGCAAACTAATCTTCTGTCCCCTTTATTTTACAGCCGCTCTGTTCGCTCATTTGAACTTCCCCTGACCTCCCTCTGGGGCTGAACCGGTTCAGCCAGCCCAGGAGGAGGGAATGGACATTAATCGCCCCCCTGGGTTGCAATACGAGCCCCCTTTGAGGTTTGCGAGGCAGCGGGACCCTCCCTGGCAACACAACACCCTCCCCCTCCCCCCCCGGGCAGACCCTGGCCTCGCACAGTGAACACACAGCGCTGTCTAGTGGGACACAGGGGGAACGATGGGGCCAGTGGCTCCAGCAGCAGGACCTACGTGACCCAGGCACTGCCGCCTGGTGCCAAGGCAGGCAGCAGTGTCGCAGGGTGAAGCACATCAGGGCAGCCTGCCAGGCATGTCAAGCACACAGGGGTCCAGGGGCATAGATCTTTAAAAGGACAGTCAGCTGGCCCTTCATAAAATACCCGACAGTGCAGAAGGGGGAAATAAGGCCCATCGGGTTTGCGCCGACTCTCTGAAAGAGCACCCCACCTAGGCCCGCTCCCCCTCCCTGTCCCCATAACCCCACCCAACCTTCGGACACCAAGGGACAATTCTCGCACGGCCAATCCACCCAACCTCCGCGTCTTTCGGACTTGTGGGAGGAAACCGGAGCGCCCGGAGGAAACCCACGCGGACACGGGGGGAGAACGGGCAGACTCCGCGCAGTCGGAGGAGGCCGGAATTGAACCCGGGTCCCTGGCGTAGTGAGGCGGCGGTGCTAACCACTGAGAGGCAGCAGTGCTAGCCACTGTGCCGCCGTGCCGCCCCGTAGGGTGGCAGAGGTTGGGAACTCTCTTCCACAAGGTGGTACCGCAGTGGTGCTACGGTAGCACAATGGTTAGCACTGCGGCTTCACAGCCCCAGGGTCCCAGGTTCGATTCCCGGCTTGGGTCACTGTCTGTGCGGAGTCTGCACGTTCTCCCCCGTGTCTGCGTGGGTTTCCTCCGGGTGCTCCGGTTTCCTCCCACAGTCCAAAAAGACGTGCTGTTAGGTGGATTGGACATTCTGAATTAACATAGAACATAGAACATAGAACAGTACAGCACAGAACAGGCCCTTCGGCCCTCGATGTTGTGCCGAGTCATGATCACCCGACTCAAACCCACGTATCCACCCTATACCCGTAACCCAACAACCCCCCCCCCCCTTAACCTTACTTTTTTATTAGGACACTACGGGCAATTTAGCATGGCCAATCCACCTAACCCGCACATCTTTGGACTGTGGGAGGAAACCGGAGCACCCGGAGGAAACCCACGCACACACGGGGAGGACGTGCAGATTCCGCACAGACAGTGACCCAGCCGGGAATCGAACCTGGGACCCTGGAGCTGTGAAGCATTTATGCTAACCACCATGCTACCGTGCTGCCCCTCAGTGTACCCGAACAGGAGCCGGAATGTGGCGACTAATGTGTGAGGCAGGTTGGTTCGACGTGGACTGCACTTGATGCAGTGTAGCGAGAGACAGACCTCTCACACTGGAGAAGATCCAACACGATTTTATTCAACGGCATAACTAATATACAGGCTCAGCTGTGGGTCGACACTATACTGAACTGACTGGAGACCTAGTACTAGCCTGACCAGACTTACTAGCTACCGCATGGTGTTTGGACTGGCTATGCTCACGAGCTCTGACTGTCTCAGTGGCTGGGTCCAGAGAGAGCGGGAAACCTAGTGCCCTCTGGCTTTATAGTGGGAGTGTCCTGTCTGGTGATTGGCTGCTGTGTTCTGTGTGCTCATTGGTCATCCTGTGTGTCAATCACTGCCTGTCTGCACTCCATTATATACCTGAGTGGATAATATGACAGTGACTAGGGGCTTTTCACTGTAACGTCACTGCAGTGTCAATGTAAGCCTAATTGTGGCAATAAAGATTATTATTACAAAAAAATGGCAATTGATGCTTGATCAGTTGTTAATTTTAAATCTGAAATAGATAAATATTTGTTAAGCAAAGATAATAAGGGATGTGGACCAGAGGCAGGTTTATGGACTCATGCCAGCCATGATCTCATTCAATGGCAGAGCCGGTTTGAGGGGCTGAATGGCCTCCGCCTATTCCTATGACTCTTCCCTGTATACATATTAAGCACATATGGATTTTCCAAAATTGAACACATAGATGAGCGAAACAGGTCCTGAACACATGTTGGATATTATCTTGCTGGGAACATGCACAGTATATTATTTATGTATGATTCGGTGCATATGTGTAACATGCATGTTCATGTGCAAACATTCCTATTTTATCCTCAAGGGCTGTAGATGTCATATACATGGACTTCAGTAAGGCGTTTGATAAAGTTTCCCATGGCAGGTTGATGGAAAAAGTGAAGTTGCATGGGGGTCAGGGTGTACTAGCTAGATGGATAAAGAACTGGCTGGGCAACAGGAGACAGAGAGTAGTGGTGGAAGGGAGTGTCTCAAATGGAGAAGGGTGACTAGTGGTGTTCCACAGGGATCCGTGCTCGGACCACTGTTGTTTGTGATCTACATAATTGATCTGGAGGAAGGTATAGGTGGTCTGATTAGCAAGTTTGCAGATGATACTAAGATTGGTGGAGTTGCAGATAGCGAGGGGGTCTGTCAGAGAATACAGCAAAATATAGATAGATTGGAGAGTCGGGCAGAGAAATGGCAGATGGAGTTCAATCCAGGCAAATGTGAGGTGATGCATTTTGGAAGATCTAATTCAAGAGCAGACTATATGGTCAATGGAAGAGTCTTGGGGAAAATTGATGTACAGAGAGATCTGGGAGTTCAGGTCCATTGTACCCTGAAGGTGGCAATGCAGGTGGATAGAGTGGTCAAGAAGGCATACAGCATGCTTGCCTTCATCGGATGTGGTATTGAGTACAAGAGTCGGCAGGTCATGTTACAGTTGTATAGGACTTTGGTTCGGCCACATTTGGAATACTGCGTGCAGTTCTGGTCGCCACATTACCAGAAGGATGTGGATGCTTTAGAGAGGGTGCAGAGGAAGTTCACCAGGAATTTGCCTGGTATGGAGGGTGCTAGCTATGAAGAAAGGTTGAGTAGATTAGGATTGTTTTCGTTGGAAAGATGGAGTTGAGGGGGGACCTGATTGAGGTCTACCAAATTGTGAGAGGTATGGACAGGGTGGATAGCAACAAGCTTTTTCCAAGATTGGGGGTGTCAATTACAAAGGGTCACCATTTCAAGGTGAGAGGGGGAAAGTTTAAGGGAGATGTACGTGTAAAGTTTTTTACCCAGAGGGTGGTAGGTGCCTGGAACGCTTTGCCAGCGGAGGTTGTAGAGGCGGGCACGATAGCATCATTTAAGATGTATCTAGACAGATATATGAACGGGCGGGGAACAGAGGGAAGTAGACCTTGGAAAAATGGGGGCAGGTTTAGATAAAGGATCTGGATTGGCGCAGGCTGGGAGGGTCAAAGGGCCTGTTCCTGTGCTGTAATTTTCTTTGTTCTTTGTTCAAATGTTGCATCTTTCTGTCTCTAACCCCTTGGTATTTTTTGGCTTTTTCTCTCTTCAGGGGAGGTAACAGAATGCCAAACTTCAGAGGGAGCTCCTTCGGGAGGGCGCATGGAACCCACCCGCCTGATCCAACATTCGACCGTCTGTCCGAACGGTTCCTCATGCCGTTGGTTGTGAAATTCCTCTGGATGATGCTCCTGTGAAGCACCTTGGTGGGGGGTGGGGGTGGGGGTGGGTTTGACTGCATTGTAGGTGCTACATAAATTAGGATGTTGTTGCTTCCTTTAAGGAGTCCGCTAACAACGCCGTGCATGCGCGATTGTATGTTGACGATAAACCTAGGGGTGGGGGGAGGGGTGGGTTGGAGGGGGAAGGTGGGGGGGGGGGGGTGGTAATCTGCAGCAGGGCGCAAACGTGGTCTGCAGCAGGAGAGAATGCCGCGAATTTCTACCCCAAACTGACAGCGATGGATTTTGGAAACTCCTTTTAGAGGAGTGGATGGCGAGGAGAGGGGTTGGGGGACGAGGGGGGAGGGGTTGGGGGGATCAGAAGAAAAGGATGTGGAGACGGGAACTTGAAATCTTTTTACGTTTGGGATTTTTTATGGTTGCGGCGTTGGTGAGTGTCTCTAAACTCTGCCTCGCTCCTGTCACTACTGAGTCCCAGGAGTGTAAGTGGATCGTGGATTGCTGCGAGTGGCGACGAGGCAATATAATGCTTCCCTCTCACCACACCCCCCACCCCCCCAACCCACCGTTCTGCCCCTCTGAGTTCCAGCACTGACGACATAGGAGTTCTGTGTTTGCCCTGGTAGGGTTGGGTATTGGCGACCATCTTGCATGGTCATATTGGGTTGGCTGGAGGCCCAGCATTCTTTTCAAAAGGGTAACCAAGTTGGGATGCATGAGATTGGAAAATTGAGATGAGTGACTGGGTTAAGGCTGCGATCACCTGACGTAATCAGGTTTGGTCTTCATCCATGATTCAAAATGTCTGACTTTCCATCCCTGTGTTTGTTGGCAGACTCCCCTGAGGTCTCTGGGCCCAGCTTGAACAATCCTGAGTGGGATAGCACTTTAGATCAAAGGGCGTGTGGTTGAGAAGTTGACATCCAATTGAGAAGTTGGCAGCGCGTCATCTTGGCGCGCGGCCTTAACGACCGTCGTTAAGGCCGCGACGCCGTGATTCCCGGGATCCCGCTCCTAGGCCCGATTGGGGGGGGGGGGGGAGAGAATCGGGTCCCGGGAACGGGCATGAAGGCTGCCGTGAAACACGGCCGGTTTCACGGCAGCCTTTACGACTCGCCGCATTTGCGGAGAATCTCGCCCACGTTGTACGGCGCGACCGCTTGAGGTCGTCGCCATGCGCATGCGCGGCCATGGACCCGGCCATTCTCAGGACGTTTATATCGCGGGAGTCGGGAGTTTGACTCGGCGCAGCTGCGAGCCCCTCACAGCTCGCAGGATCGGTGAGAGGTCGGTGTCGATTGTTTTGACGTAAAACGCCACAGTTCCTCCGCACTTAGTCTCTGTAACGGAGAATCCATTCCACTATCTTTCAACCAACACTGAAAATACAGACGGTGTTATAGTCCGCAAGGGGTGGGAACAATTAACTTCCTCATGAACCTTGCAAAATACGAGCTCCCCCATTACAGGGGAAGGGAACCTCTGAACAATGTATAATTGTTGGGGATATAAAGCTGACCACTTGGGCATCTACAGGGTGAGTTATTGTAAATAAACCAAGATTCTTTGAACTGCCTGGTGTGGACTCTTTTGTGGCCTGGTTAAAGACAGTGACATTAAAAATGTAGCGATACGGATGTCAACTTTGAATCTGAGAACGGAACATTCAGAGTTCAGGATTAACAGTCACTGAGGAAATGGGTGAAGATGGAGATTCCGATCCTCAGGATTTTGACCGTGACGCTGACGGGAGTGCTTCGTGGAAATGGTACGGTAGAAATTGCAAAATCTACGCAGCTCACACTGAAGCCAAGTGAAGACAAGTCAATGAAAGTAAATTAATGGTGAAAATAAATGTTTCGTTGTCTTGAGTATAATAATTAGAACGTGAATTTAAGTATTTGTGTTTGATATTTGTGGGACTAAAATTGGCACATGAAAGAAGATAATTAAGTGAATTGTCGAATGAAATCTGTTGGAAAGAAGA
Source organism: Scyliorhinus canicula (assembly GCF_902713615.1). Taxonomy (NCBI): domain Eukaryota; kingdom Metazoa; phylum Chordata; class Chondrichthyes; order Carcharhiniformes; family Scyliorhinidae; genus Scyliorhinus; species Scyliorhinus canicula. The sequence continues at coordinate 10,309,953 of NC_052172.1, forward strand.
ACCGCTTCAAAGAAGTTACTGCACAGGAGTATTTCTGTGGTGTGGTTTTCAGCTTTAATACCAACCTCAGTCAGCCAGTTTACCCGATATCTCAGCTTGTTACTTCATGCAGAACAATATTCTTGACCGTATTTTGTAAATCTTATTTTTGCTACAGAATCACAGAATTGTCACGGGCGCAGAAGGAGGCCATTCGGCCCATCGTGTCAGCCCCGGCTCTCCAAACGAGCTTCGTGACTTCGTTCCATTCCCCCCCCCCCCCCCCCCCCCCCGCACCCCCTGGACATTGTTTCCATTCGAATAATCATCTAATCCCCTCTTGAAAGCCTCGATTGATGCTGCCTCCTCCACAATCCCAGGTCCCACATTCCAGACCCCAACCCACTCGCTGGGTAAAAACGTTTTTACTCACATCGCATTTGCTTCTTTTACGAATCACTTTAAATCTGTGTCCCCCCCCCCCCCCCCCCACCCCCCCCCCCCTCACCCCCCCCCCCCTCCCCCTCCCCCCCCCCGCACCTCGTTCCTGACCCTTTTCCGAGCAGGAACAGTTTCTCCCCGTCTACTCCGTCCAGCCCCCCCTCATGATTTTGAACATCTCGATCAAATCACCTCTCAGCCTTCTTATGGGTTAGCTCAGTGGGCTGGATTGCTGGTTTGGAATGCAGAACAAGGCCAGCAGCACGGTTCAATTCCCGTACCAGCCTCCCCGAACAGGCCGCCGGAATGTGGCGACTAGGGGCTTTTCACAGTAGCTTCATACTTGTGACAATAAAAGATTATTATTATTAACCCCCCCCCGCCCCCCAATCTATCCTCATGACTGAAGTTTCACATCGCTGGAACCGTTCTTGTCAACCTTCCCTTATTGTTTTCAGAACTGCTTAACTGTTAATTGATGAGCGGTTACGCCTTGGATGTGAATGAGATAATCCTGCGTTAACAATAAGGTTTGTTTTAACATAAAAGATCGTGAGGCTGTCAGTGGGATCATTCATGGAGCAAAAAATCCTTTCCTCACAGTTTACAAACTGAAGAATTGGTGGGGTATCGTCCAGTTTCCTGAGATCAATTGGGGTTTGGTCCGTGTACCGTGACCATGGCAACGACCTGGAGTGCTGCAAATGATCAACCTTCTGGGTGAATTATACAAAGGCCACTTTCATTTAGATTTAGATTTAGAACAGTACAGCACAGAACAGGCCCTTCGGCCCTCGATGTTGTGCCGAGCAATGATCACCCTACTCAAACTCACGTATCCACCCTATACCCGTAACCCAACAACTCCCCCTTAACCTTACTTTTTAGGACACTACAGGCAATTTAGCTTGGCCAATCCACCTAACCCGCCATTTCTTAAGCCAGGCCTGGCCAATGGAGACTGCCAGCCTCCTCAGACAGAAACCTCTTTTGAAATTCTTAATGGTTGCAACATTGGCAATCTCAAGGATTCTCATAGAATTTACAGTGCAGATGGGCGGCACGGTAGCATGGTGGTTAGCATAAATGCTTCACAGCTCCAGGGTCCCAGGTTCGATTCCGGGCTGGGTCACTGTCTGTGCGGAGTCTGCACGTCCTCCCCGTGTGTGCGTGGGTTTCCTCCGGGTGCTCCGGTTTCCTCCCACAGTCCAAAGATGTGCGGGTTAGGTGGATTGGCCATGCTAAATTGCCCGTAGTGTCCTAATAGTAAGGTTAAGGGGGGGAGTTGTTGGGTTACGGGTATAGGGTGGATATGTGGGTTTGAGTAGGGTGATCATTGCTCGGCACAGCATCGAGGGCCGAGGGGCCTGTTCTGTGCTGTACTGTTCTATGTTCTATGTTCTAGAAGGAGGCCATTCGGCCCATCGAGTCTGCACTGGCTCTTGGAAAGAGCACCCTACCCAAGGTCAACACCTCCACCCTATCCCCATAACCCAGTAACCCCACCCAACACTAAGGGCAATTTTGGACACTCAGGGCAATTTAGCATGGCCAATCCACCTAACCTGCACAACTTTGGACTGTGGGAGGAAACCGGAGCACCCAGAGGAAACCCACGCACACACGTAGAGGATGTGCAGATTCCGCACAGAGAGTGACCCAAGCTGTAATCGAACCTGGGACCCTGGAGATGTGAAGCAGTTATGCTATCCACAATGCTACCGTGCTGCCCGTACAAAGGAATTATATCCATCCTTTGTGAGAATTGAAACTGAAACCAAACTCAAAACCTTGGATTCTGAAAAGCATTCCAGCGGGATCAGATCCAATCACCACTTGTTACTGGGCAGCGCTCAGCCTTTTAGTCCAATTCATCAGGCCATCAGCCGAATCAGTCAAACCAAGTCCCAACTCATCTCTCTGTCACTGCTGCAGCCCAGTCTGCAACAATGTAAACCAGCACAGCCTTCCAGATTCTTCTTGTTTGAATTAAAGACTGCTTGCCTTAAAGTGGCATGTCTAATAATCATCCACGGATCAAAAATGTAACGTCAAAAATAACAGAAAGGGGAAATATGGGAATAAACAGGGAATGAGCAGGATGGATCCTTAAATCATGAAACTAACCCTGACCCCAAATGAATCAAAGTTACTTTATTGCCTCTAAATCCTCCAATCGCAGATCACCCTTGCCAGGGTGAAATTCATCTGCGTGTATTTCCGTTAATCCTTCATTCATTCAATCATTCTGCCTGAAAATATTCCACAGTTGTCTAAACTATTGACCAAGACATCAGGGAGAATTTCCCTCAAAGAGTAAAGGATCGTAAAGAGTGAAGTAAAGGATTGACCATTTAAGACAGAATTGAGGAGGAATTTCCTCTCTCAGAGAGGAGTGAATCTGTGGAATTCTTTACGACAGAGAGCTGTAGAGGCCGGGTCGTTAAGTACGTTCAAGGCCGAGAGAGACAGATTTTTAATCAGTGAGGGAGTCAAGGGTTATGAGAATAAGGCGGGAAAGTGGAGTTGAGTATTAGCACATCAGAGCAGCCATGATCTCAATGAATGGCGGAGCAAACTTGATGGGCCAAATGGCTACCTTCTGCTCCTACCTCTTATGGTTGTCTGTTCGTCGAATAATGGCAGCTTTGAATTCTGACTGACAGGAAAGACCTCTGAAGGAAGGCCACTCCTCAACACTTTGCTGGAGTGACAGACTAGATCAGTGGTGGGCAGCCTGCTACCCCGGGGCCTCAAGCAGCCCATCGGGGTTCTGAGTGTGGCCCCCAGGAAACATTTGGTTGGCCGCTGCCCACGCGCGGGTCCGTCACATTCCGCTGATTCCCGTCCATCTAGGGTTTTTTTTCCTGCCGGTATGGCTGAAGTGATTCGGCAGTAAAGCGAGGGTGAGTGATGCGAGGGCGAGTGAAGCGAGGGCGAGTGAAGCGAGAGCGAGTGAAGCGAGGGTGAGTGAAGCGAGGGCGAGTGAAGCGAGGGCGAGTGAAGCGAGAGTGAGTGAAGCGAGGGTGAGTGAAGCGAGGGCGAGTGAAGCGAGAGTGAGTGAAGCGAGGGTGAGTGAAGCGAGGGCGAGTGAAGCGAGGGTGAGTGAAGTGAGGGTGAGTGAAGCGAGGGGCGAGTGAAGCGAGGGCGAGTGAAGCGAGGGCGAGTGAAGCAAGGGCGAGTGAAGCGAGGGCGAGTGAAGCGAGAGTGAGTGAAGTGAGGGTGAGTGAAGCGAGGGTGAGTGAAGTGAGGGTGAGTGAAGCGAGGGGCGAGTGAAGCGAGGGTGAGTGAAGTGAGGGTGAGTGAAGTGAGGGTGAGTGAAGCGAGGGGCGAGTGAAGCGAGGGTGAGTGAAGCGAGAGTGAGTGAAGCGAGGGTGAGTGAAGCGAGGGGTGAGTGAAGCGAGGGTGAGTGAAGCGAGGGTGAGTGAAGCGAGGGGTGAGTGAAGTGAGGGGCGAGTGAAGCGAGGGGCGAGTGAAGCGAGGGTGAGTGAAGCGCGGGTGAGTGAAGCGAGGGTGAGTGAAGTGAGGTGTGTGCTGATTGCTCAGAACATTGACTGTGAGAGCCGAGCGCTCCCTCTGTGTCCAACATGTAAATATTTATTTTGTTTTTACCATTTGAAGTTGATGACAGTTCTATTAATATATAAATAATATTTATATATTAACCAGGGGCTGGTTTAGCACAGGGCTAAATATCTGGCTTTTAAAGCAGGCCAGCAGCACGGTTCGATTCCCGTAACAGCCTCCCCGGACAGGCGCCGGAATGTGGCGACTAGGGGCTTTTCACAGTAACTTCATTTGAAGCCTACTCGTGGCAATAAGCGATTTTCATTTCATTTAGTTTCAAATGATTCAGCATTTTCTATAACTCGTTAAGAAATATTCGGTGTGTATATTCGGGGCGGCACGGTGGCACAGTGGTTGGCTCTGCTGCCTCACAGCTCCGGGAGCCCAGTTCGATTCCGGACTTGGGTCACTGTCCTGTGTGGAGTTTGCACATTCTCCCCGTGTTTGTGTGGGCTTCCTCCCACAGTCCAAAGAGAGTTTTACAGCACGGAAAGAGTCCCTTCGGCCCATCGTTTCTGTGCCGACCATCAAGGCAACTAACTATTCTAATCCCATTTTCCGGCACTTGGTCCGTAGTCTTGTATGCTCTGGAATTTCAAGGGCTCATCGCAATGTTTCTTAAAAGTTGCCGTGATTCCCGCCTCTCCCACTCTTTCAGGCAGCGAGTTCCAGATTCCCACCGTCCTCTGGGTGAAAAAGCTGTTCCCCTCGAAACCTTCTGCCCATTACCTTAATTCAATGCCCCCTGGCTATTGACCCTCCACTCAGGGGAAAGATGTGCGGGTTAGGCGAATTGACCATGCTAAATTGCCCCTTAGTGTCCAAAGGGTTGTGTAGGTGAGGTGGCGTTACAGGGTGGGGAATTGAGCTGAGGTAAGATGCTCTTGTACCAGCCTCCCCGAACAGGCGCCGGAATACATAGATAGAATTTACAGTGCAGAAGGAGGCCATTCGGCCCATCGAGTCTGCACCGGCTCTTGGAAAGAGCACCCTACCCAAGGTCAACATCTCCACCCTATCCCCATAACCCAGTAACCCCACCCAACACTAAGGGCAATTTTGGACACTAAGGGGCAATTTAGCATGGCCAATCCACCTAACCTGCACATCTTTGGACTGTGGGAGGAAACCGGAGCACCCGGAGGAAACCCACGCACACACGGGGAGGATGTGCAGACTCCGCACAGACAGTGACCCAAGCCGGAATCGAACCTGGGACCCTGGAGCTGTGAAGCGATTGTCCTATCCACAATGCTACCGTGCTGCCCCAAATGTGGCAACTAGGGGCTTTCCACAGTAACTTCATTGAAGCCTACTCGTGACAAGAAGCGATTTTCATTCATTTTCTTGCAGAGGGTCGGTGCAGACTCGATGGGCCAAATGGCCTCCTTCTGCACTGGAGGGATTCTGTAAAATGCATTTGACCTTCGTCATGGGGTCATGGTTCTTGAACATGCCCAATTTCAATCATGAGGCACACTCTGTGGCCTCGATCATGTCCTGAAGTCCATGGAGTGAGGCTTGAATGCACAACGTTCTCAATTTCGGAGAGCCAGTGCAGACTCGATGGGCCAAATGGCCTCCTTCTGCACTGTAGGGATTCCAGGAATAAAATGCTCATTTGTTTCTCACTCAGTTGCGGGAGCGCTTCCCTTATGTCAAGGCTGACACCGTACCTGAAATACTGACAGAATTATATACATATCAAAAAATGTCACATCGAGGTGCTGAGTGAAAGAGCATTTAATACAGTTTTCTATCAGAGAGAGAGAGAGAGAGAGAGTCCCAGCCATCTTCTGTTATGAGTTTCCATTACCAGGAGAGTCATAATCAATGTGTGTTATATCAGTGAATATTATAGGGGCAAGTTACACACAATGTTTTATATGGGATTCCTATTAACCAGAGAGTCATAAACAGAGGTCTTGGGGTTTTTCAACATGCCACTATGTTCCAGGAGATTGGCCAGCTGATAGAGAATGGGATTTGGTCAGTAAATTATCTTTGAGTGGAATTATTGCACATTTCTGTGCTGCAGGTTAATTGTCAGTGCTAAAATAGATTCGTTTCAATTAAAGTCAATATTTAAGGGTCAGGACAGGCCGTAAACTGCCCTGTTAAATATCATTCATCACAACTTTGTGAGTTATCCTTTGGTGATATTTGAGCTGGGGTTTAATGCGTACGAGAAACTCTTGCCTCACTAATCTTTCGGGCCTTATCGTTCGCCCTCAGTTGATTTTTTCGGCAAGCGAAGGCGCTGGTTCAGACGGGGAGTCAGTCCCGGGGGGAATGTCACAGTCTCGCTCCTCGTTGCTGGGGAAGAAAAACCCTCGCAGGCATCTTATCCAAGGTTAAAATAAAACCGTCCGCAGGAGGTCGTGTTGTCAAGCCGGCGCCTGCTGCATTTTGGAAGTCCGTGGTTTGTCGGAAGGAGAGGTTCTGGGAAATAATGAGCTGGAATAGAAGGAGGTAGAATAATAAAAATCTTTAGTGTCACAAGTAGGCTTACACTAACACAGCAATGAAGTTACTGTGAAAATCCCCCCCGTCGCCACATTCCGGCGCCTGTTGGGGTACACAGAGGGAGAATTCAGAATGTCCAATTCATCTAACAAGCACGTCTTTCGGGACTTGTGGGAGGAAACCGGAGCGCCCGGAGGAAACCCACGCAGACACGGGGACGACGTGCTGACTCCGCACAGACAGTGACCCCAGCCGGGAATCGAACCTGCGACCCTGGAGCTGTGAAGCGACACTGCCAGCCGCTGTGCGACAAATAAAATAGCGGACAACCACTTCGGAGAACACAAGTCCAGATCTCACATGTGGTAAATTGGCGAAGAAAGTCCTTTGTTTGACTGTTGATCGGATGTGGGGGGCGTCACTGGGACCTGCCTTTGTTGCCCATCCCTAATTGCCCTAAGTGTCTCACTCGGCCATTTCCGTGGGGCATTGCTGTGGGGTCTGGAGTCACGTGTAGGCCAGACCGGGTAAGGACGGCAGATTTCCTTCCCTAAAGTGGACATTAGTGAACCAGGTGGGTTTTTAAACAACAATCATCATCGTTAGACTTTAATCCCAGACTTTTATTGGACCCAAATTTCACCGCCTGGGTCTTGCCAGCATTTTCTGTTTTTATTTTGTATTTGCAGCACCGCAGTATTTTACTTGGATCAAACTATTATGGAGCCCATTTGTTCCATGATTAAAGGCTTTTAAAAGTCCTGGGTAATTTTTAAAACTAAATTTTCACAATCTAAAATTGAGTGGCTCACAGGTAATGGCTTGATATTTGCTCAAAACAGTTGTTTGGGGCGGTACGGTAGCACAGCGGCTAGCACTGCTGCCTCACAGCGCCAGGGTCCCAGGTTCGATTCCCCGCTGGGACACTGTCTGTGCGGAGTCTGCACGTTCTCCCCCGTGTCTGCGTGGGTTTCCTCCGGGTGCTCCGGTTTCCTCTCACAGTCCAAAGATGCGTTAGGTGGATTGCCTGTGCTAAATTTCCCCTTAGCGATGCGCAGGTTAGGTTACAGGAATAGGGCGGGGTGGATGGGGGATGGGGGGGGGGGGGCATGGACATGGACATGGGTAGGCTGCTCTTTCGGAGAGCCAGTGCAGACTTGATGGGCCAAATGGCCTCCTTCTGTACTGTAGGGATTCCAGGAATAAAATGCTCATTTGTTTTAGCGACAAACCCACTTCCAGCCGATTAATCAAACTCTGCCAAATTACCGCTCTTAAAACATCGAAGGGAATACATTTTAAAAGCAAGATTCATTCAAAACAATGGCTGCACTGGCTCGTGACAGATTTTGTCGTCACCAATAAGCAAATGGGTTGCAACGCACAAAAATGCATTTCTCGAAACAGATGTAATTTGCACCCAGATCATGCCCAAAGCGGAATCTCTGGCCTCAGTTTACTGTGTGGCAGATACATCTTCCCACCCGAGGGTGTGTGGTGTCAGTGCTCAGGTTCAATAGACAAAGCAACTATCCCTGAGAACAGTGGGCGCGATTCTCCAACCCCACGCCGGGTGGGAGAATCGCGGGAGTGCCGGGCGAATCACGCCACGCCGTCCTGGCACCCCCACGCGATTCTCCCACCCCCCCCCCCCAAAAACGGCGTGTCGCGTTTTGCGACAGGCCGCTCGGAGAATCGCCGCTCCGGTCGAGCGCCGATTCTCCGGCCCGGACGGGCCGAGCGGCCTGCCGAACCCGACCGGTTCACGCCGGCGCCAACCACACCTGGTCGCTGCCGGCGTGAACAGCGCGCGACCACTGCGTGTGGGGCCTGTGGGGGGGCGGAGGGAGAATCGAGCACCAGGGGGGTGCTCAGCAGGGGTCTGGCCCGCGATCGGTGCCCACCGGTCGAGCCGGCGTCTCTGAAAGACGCACTCTTTTCCCTCCGCCGCCCCGCTAGATCAATCCGCCATGTCATGCGGGGCGGCGGAGGGGAAGACGCCAACCTGCGCATGCGCGGGTAACGTCATTTAGGCGCCGCCGGCCGCTTCATTCAGGCCGCGCTGCTTTGACGCAAGCGTCAAGGCCCAGCGCACGAGATTGACGTGCCGCCGCTCCTAACCCCCCCGGGGTGGGGGGGGGGGGGGGGGGGGGTTGGCACTTTGTCTCCCTTTGAAAGAATTTCGCCCTATGTATAAAGTGTAAGAGGGAGACCAAGGACGTGAAGGCGTATTATATACGCTGGTGTCGCTGAAGAAATATTTGCATTTATTTAATCCATTTTAGGCCATCCCGGAGAATATTTGACGTGTGGTCCTTGCTGCAATCTCAGAAACATAGGAGCAAATCTATGCACAGCAAGCTCCCACAAACAGCTATACGATGATGATGAGAGAATCTGTGTTCGTCATGTTGGTGGAGGGATGAATGTTGGCCAGGACCCTGAAGGAAACACACATGCTCTTCTTTGCAAACAACGACCTAGGGCAGCAGGGTAGCATGGTGGTTAGCATAAATGCTTCACAGCTCCAGGGTCCCAGGTTCGATTCCCGGCTGGGTCACTGTCTGTGCGGAGTCTGCACGTCCTCCCCGTGTGTGTGCGTGGGTTTCCTCCGGGTGCTCCGGTTTCCTCCCACAGTCCAAAGATGTGCGGGTTAGGTGGATTGGCCATGCTAAATTGCCCGTAGTGTCCTAATAAAAGTAAGGTTAAGGGGGGGATTGTTGGGTTACGGGTATAGGGTGGATACGTGGGTTTGAGTAGGGTGATCATGGCTTGGCACAACATTGAGGGCCGAAGGGCCTGTTCTGTGCTGTACTGTTCTATGTTCTAATTGATTCTGTTTACATTCACCTCAGTTCAGGTGAAGGGCTTTGGTTTTAACATTTTAACTTAATGACAACACTCCTTCAGGGTAGGTTTAATTTTGACAGGCCTCCAGAGGAAGATTTGAACCCACGAGCTTTGCACTTCACTGGCAAGAGTGCAGCCAATCAAACCTCTGGGAGCGAGTGTGAAGCAACAGTGACATCTTCCTTGAATTTCCAAAAGGTGTTTGATAAGATGCCCCGTAAACAGTTACTGTGGAAGATAAAAGCTGGTACAGGGAGTAACATATTGCCATGGATTGTTAGCTAACAGGGAGCAGAGAGTAGACATAAAAGGGTAATTTATGGTTGTGCCAATATAACAGGGGGCGTGCCAAAGGGATCAGTGCTGTGACCTCACGTTGTTACAATGACTTGGATGAGGGGGTGGAAGGTCTATTTTCTAAATTTGCTGATGACACAAAGATAGGCAAGTAAATTGTGAAGAGGACGTAAGGAGGCTACAAAAAGACATAATAATAATAATCTTTATTATTGTCCTATTATAAGTAGGCTTACATTAACACTGCAATGAAGTTACTGTGAAAAACCCCCGTCACCGCACTCCAGCGCCTGTTCGGGTACACAGAGGGAAAATTTAGAACGTCCAATTCATCCAACAAGCGGGTCTTTCGGGACTTGTGGGAGGAAACCGGAGGAAACCCACGTAAGGACACGAGGGAGAACGTGCAGACTCCACACAGACAGTGACCCAAGCCGGGAGTCGAACCTGGGACCCTGGCGCCGTGAAGCAACAGTGCTAACCACTGTGCTACCGTATGGATGGGTACAGTGTAGGATTGGTTGGGAGAGGAGGGCACGATCTTAGTGAAAAGGATCAAGCGGCAGTGGGAGGAGGGGTTGGGGAGGGAGATAGGATGGGGACTCTGGTGCCAAGTGAACTCAATCTCCTCCTGCGCAAGGATGAGTCTTATAAGTTTAAGCTGGTGCACAGATTCCACAAGACCCGGGCCCGGGTGAGTGGGTTTTTCCCAGAGGTAGTGGACAGATATGAGAGGTGTGGGAGAGGGTTGCCTGTATGTGTTTGTTTATTCATTCATGGGATGTGGCGTCACTGGTTGGCCCAGCATTTACTGCCCAGCCCTGAGGGCATTTAAGAGTCAACCACATTGCCGTGGGTCTGCAGTCACTTGGAGGCCAAGTATATATTATTTAACCAGATGGGTTTTGACGACAATTGACGTTGGTTTCATCTTAGACTTTTAATTCCAGATAGTTTATTGAAATCAAATTCCACCATCTGCCAGGGTGGGATTCGAAGCCAGGTCCCCAGACCTTTACCCTGGGTCTCTGTGTTACTAGTCCAGTAACAATCCCACTACGCCACTGCCTCTCCTGGCTGTCTAGATGAGACAGAGTACAGGAATGAGATGGAGAATCTGGTGAACTGGTGCGACGACAATAATCTCTCCCTCAATGTCAACAAAACAAAGGAGATTGTCATCGACTTCAGGAAGCGTAGGGGAGAACGTGCCCCTGTCTACATCAATGGGAACAAAGTAGAAAGGGTTGAGAGTTCAGGTTTTTAGGTGTTCAGATCACCAACAACCTGTCCTGGTCCCCCCATGCTGACACTATATTTAAGGAATCCCACCAACGACTCTACGTTCGCAGAAGACTAAGGAAATTTGGCATGTCAGCTGTCATAATATGCACTCATACACATAATGAGATGCAGACAGGCAGTAACAGGCACTCAGTACAGCCAATCAACACACAGGACAGAACACAACCAATCACCAGGCAGAAAACTGGAAGAGGGTTTCCCACTATAAAACACACGAGGCATCAGCACTCTGCCTCTTACCAGGAGTGATAAATGTAGTGACAGTCTGAGTGCATATATCATTTAGTACCTTCTACACGTGGTTCAGAGCTAGTCTGGTCTAGTTAGTTCTAGTAAGCAGGCTTAGATTAGTAGAGTGTCAAACCCACAGCGAACCGTGTGCACTGCTTAACAAATTCAATAAAACGTATTGAATGAACTTCAACGTTTGGAGTCTACTTTCCAGTACAACTGCATCCAGTTGCAGTCCGTGTTACCCCAGGGTGAATAACACAACATCAGCAACTTCTACAGATGCACCATAGAAAGCATTCTTTCTGGTTGTATCACAGCTTGGTATGGAGCCTGCTCTGCCCAAGACTGCAGGAAACTACAAAAGGTCGTTCTATGTTCTATAGTGTAGGTTAGATGGCCTTTAGTTTTTTTTTTCCATGTCGGTGCAACATTGAGGGCCGAAGGGCCTGTACTGCGCTGTATCATTCTATGTCGTGAATGTAGCCCAGTCCATCACACAAACCAGCCTCCCATCCATTGATTCGATCTATAATTCCCGCTGCCTCAGAAAGGCAGGCAGCATAATTAAGGACCCCATGCACCCCGGACATACTCTCTTCCACCTTCTTCCGTCAGGAAAAAGATACCAAAGTTTGAGGTCACGTCCCAACCGACTCAAGAACAGCTTCTTCCCTACTGCCATCAGGCTTTTGAATGGACCTACCTCGTGTTAAGTTCGCCTTTTCTCTACACCTTGCTATAACTGTAACATCATATTCTGCAGTCTCTCCTTCCTTCCCTATGTACAGGAAGCATTGTTTGTACGGCAAGAAAGAAACAATATCTTTCACTGTACACTAATACATGTGACAATACTAAATCAAATCAAATTATGAGGAACGATTGGAGAGGTTAGGCTTGCATCCACTGGAGTTTAGATAGAGTGAGAGGCGACTTGATCGTAACCTTTACGATCCTGAGGGGTATCGACAGGGTGGATGTGGAGAGGATGTTTCCTCTTGTGGGAGAATCGAGAACAAGGGGTCACTGTTTAAAAATAAGGGGCCGTCCATTTGAGACGGAGATGAGGAGAAATGTTTTCTCTCAGAGGGTCGTGAACCTCTGGAATCCTGGAACTCTCTTCCTGAAAAACCGGTGGAAGCAGAATCTTTGAATAATTTTAAGGCAGAGGTGGGTAGATTCTTGGTAAGCAAGGGAGTGATAGGTTACTGAGGAGGTTAAAATCAGGGACTGGATTCTCCGAATCCCCACGCCAAAATCGCGTTCGGCGAGGGGGGGGCGCTGAATCCCCGATGATCCCTAAAATCGGGGGGGGGGGGGGGGGAGGCACCACTTTCACGATGCTCCGCCCCCTGAAAAGCGGGGGTACTCTCGGAGTACGCTGCTTGCTGTATCCACGGCCTCAGGCCATTGCCTGAGGCCCGCGCCCCGATGCTCCGTCCCCGACCGGTCCCCAACGGCGTGGGACACGTGTGATCTCACCCGTCGGGAAATCAGCCTGGCGGCTGCAGACTCAGTCCACCGCCACCACAGTCGGGGGACGGCCGATCCGCGGGCAGGGGCGGCTGGGGGCACTGCTGTGGGGCGGTCCGGAGTGGGGGGGGGGGGGCATTACTTTTGCGGTCTGGATCCGCGGGCTGCGTTCGCCATGAAGCGCCGTAGACCCGGCAATGCTCTGGGCCGTATTAGCCACGAGAGCTGGGTGTTCTACGCTGTCTGACTGTTAGCCTGCCCCGGAGCAGGGAATCGGTGGCCATTTTGTCCCATTTTTCCTGGCGTAAAACGCCACCGTTTACACGCCGGCTTGGGGACTTAGCCCCCCAAACGGAGAGTCCAGCCCCAGATCAATCATGGTCCCGTGGACTGATTTAGATTTAGATTTATTGTCACGTGTACCCAGGTACAGTGGAAAGCATTGTTCTGCGTACAGTCCAGGCAGATCGTTCCATACATGAGAAAACATAGGACGTACGATCAATACACAACGTAAATACATAGACACAGGCCTCAGATGAAGCATGCGGAGTGTAATGCTACACAGTAGAGAAGATGCGTAGAGAGATCAGTTCATTCCATAAGGGGGTCATTCAGGAGTCTGGTAACAGCGGGGAAGAAGCTGTTGTTGAATCTGTTAGTGCGTGTTCTCAGACTTTTGTATCTCCTGCCCAATGGGAGAGGTTGGAAGGTAGAATAACCCGGGCGGGAGGGGGGGGGGGGGGGGGGGGGGGGTCTTTGATTATGCTGCCCGCTTTCCCAACGCGACATCGTTCACCGAAAGGACATGGGTGATATCTGTCCTGCTTTGTGACTTTCACTTCTCAAGGAAACCTCTCCTTTGTCTCTGACTTTTCCTTGACATCCCGGGTCCACAATGGTCGCCCCCCCATGCTGAGAGTTGACCCACAATTGGTCTGTGCGGAGTTTAATGGAGCACATTCAGCGATCTCCGCAGGGGCGAGGGGAATTAGAAAGGGACCCCATAAATATTGAAACTTGAGGAAGAATTAACTTTAAAAAAAAAACACACTGAGGTACTCGACGCTGTGGGACGATAGGGGCTTGACTCCAGTAAGTGAGGTGCCCCTTCAGATCTCCCATCTACAATGACAGAGAAGGCCAAATAAAACTCTATCTGAATGAAAAGCACCCAATAGTATCGGCCTTGATGGGATGGAAATTGGACATAGCTGTTTTGTGAAAGAATACAGCCTGCAATTGCGAATAACCATTGTTCCTCCATATTGAATGTGTGCACTGATGGATATTTTATTCTGCAGCCTTGGGGGTTTGAGGCCTTTCTCAGAGCACAACAATGAGTATGAAAGGACAAATGGCAAGTCTTACAACATATTCTCTCTTTCTCTCTCCCTCTCTCATATATATCAGGCAATCGGTGGGGGTTAAACAGCAGCCTTTGAAGGAAGCAAGGCATTGTTTGTCCAAAAGCAGAAAGATCAGAAAACTCTCAAGATTCTCGTTTTTTTTTTTGACCATCTTTACTGTCACAAGTAGGCTTACGTTAAAGCTGCAATGAGGTTACTGTGAAAATACCCGAATCGCCACATTCCGGCCACCTGTTTGGGTGCACAGAGGGAGAATTCAGAATGCCCGATTCACCTAACAAGCACGTCTTTCGGGACTTGTGGGAGGAAACCGGAGCACCCGGAGGAAACCCACTCAGACCCGGGGAGAACGTGCAGACATCCGCACAGAGAGTGACCCAAGCCGGGGATCGAACCTGGGACCCTGCCGCTGTGAAGCAACAGTGCCAACCACTGTGCTACCGCACCACCCTCCTTTGAGCCACGGTGGCACAATGCTTAGCTCTGCTGCCTCATCGCTCCAGGGTCCCGGGTTCGATTCCGGCCTCGGGTGACTATCTGTGGGGTGTTTGCACTCTCTCCCCCGTGTGTGCGTGGGTTTCCTCCGGGTGCTCCGGTTTCCTCCCACGGTCCAAAAATGTGCAGGTTAGGGGAATGGCCATGATCAATTGCCCTTCAGTGTCCAAGAGGTTAGGTGGGGTTACTGGGTTATGGGTTTAGGGTGGGGGCATGGGCTTAAGTAGAGTGATCTTTCCAAGACCCGATGGGCCGAATGGCCTCCTTCTGCACTGTAAATCTGATGATTCGAATTAATCACTCGTGGAAACAGGTCGATGCCAGGGGGAAACTTGGTCGTCTGGAAGATCTCCCAATTGTCCTTTTGTCCAGGCTAGGTAACCCAGCAAAGGCGGCGAGAAAGATTCTCCTTGACGCTTCTGAGGTTGGCAATTGGGGAACGGGCACCACTGGCGAGGTTGGCATTTATTCTCCGTCCGCAGTGACCCCAAGTGGCAGGTCATTTCAGGGGAACAGTTATGATTGGTGCCTGGTTGCAGTCATGTGACTCAGGCCAGGCCAGGGTGACAGATTTCCTTCCCGAATCGTGAACCAATTGGGTTTTTCCAATGGCACGAATTTTGCCCCGACCTCTCCAGGATCGCATCTCACCCCATTGCTCCCTGATGTCCTCAGGAAGATCCTTCAGAGGCCTCAACAAAACAGGTCAACAGGTCATTACTACGTTGCCGCTTGCGGGAGCGTGCTCTGTGCCAACTGGCTGTATTTCCAAAAGTGCAGTAGTGTCGAGGCTTTTAGAAAAATGCATTTCACAGGTCTCTCATTTTATAAATTTAGAATACCCAATTATTTTTTCCAATTGGGGCTGGTTTAGCTCACTCGGCTAAATCGCTGGCTTTTAAAGTAGACCAAGGCAGGCCAGCAGCACGGTTCAATTCCCGTACCAGCCTCCCCGAACAGGCGCCGGAATGTGGTGACTAGGGGCTTTTCACAGTAACTTCATTGAAGCCTACTCGTGACAATAAGCGATTTTCATTTTCATTTTTTTTCAATTTAGCGTGGCCAATCTACCTACCCTGCACATGTTTGGGTCGTGGGGGCATAACCCACGCAGGCATGGGCAGAATGTGCAAGCTCCACACGGACAGTGACCCAGGGCCGGGATTTGAACCCGAGTGCTCAGCGGCGTAGGCAGCAATGCTAACCGCTGTGCAACTGTGCTGCCCGAGGGGGTTCTAATATGGGTGCTTGATTGCAGGGGGAGGGGTGCTCTGATGGAGGGTTGGTGGCTGATGGGGTTTGGGTCACCCCCATGCATGCGTGCTGATGAGGGGGGTCACCCAGCAATTGCTGTCTTGTTATGCTCTCAGTGTAGCATAAGCGGCTTCCTTGTGGTGCACTTGACAAAGGAACATAGAACATAGAACAGTACAGCACAGAACAGGCCCTTCGGCCCTCGATGTTGTGCCGAGCAATGATCACCCTACTTAAACCCACGTAACCCGTATACCAACAATCCCCCCATTAACCTTACACTACGGGCAATTTAGCATGGCCAATCCACCTAACCCGCACATCTTTGGAAGGATCAGACGTGGAGATAACTTCAACACGTTTATTAAACTATTTACACTTCTATGACTTAGTTTCGACACTACTGTTAATCCTACTATAGCTACTCAGACTGACTAACCAGTCTGCTACAATCCACGTGGTGGGAGTGATGTTGAATCAACCCTGTGTCTGTACTCACTGACTGTCTCCACTGGAAAGAGGCAGATCATGTGTGTGGTGTCCTTTATATATGAGTTGGTGTAATGCCCTCCTGTGGTCGTGTCACCTCTGTGTGTATCGTGAATGCCCATTGGTCGTGTCCTATCTAACTAATCTATTGGTTGAGTGTGTGTGTGTCATGTCTCTGGTGTTCCCTCCAGTGTGCAGCTAGTCTACATGTATTTACATTAGCACCTTGTGTATTTACAGTGATGCACATCACCACAATTACCTTAGTGGTAGGGGGAATGGATGCCCCTATTTGTCTGCCGCGGGGGGGGGGGGGAAGGGTCTGTATTTTGCGGGGGGGGGGGCAGTCGACAGACCTCGGTATCAGTCCGCCCACTCAAGATGGCAGCCCGATAGCGATATTCGGAATGGAACCCCGGGAGCCCCCGGCCACGAATAAATTAGCATGGCAATGGGGGGGAGGGGGGGGGGGTGTTAGGTCACTCCTGGGCGCCGCGCCTGGCACCCGCGCAGACCAGGCCCGATTCTAATCCGGCGGGAGAACTTTGTCTCCCAAACGGAGAACCCCTGCCCAAACAGCTTCTCACCGTTACCAACCTAAAGTGAGATTATTAACAGTATTGTAGGTACCAATATGCAACGAGAACACATGCAGTGGGACACCATGAAGAGATGGGGGAGGGGGACGACATGGTGAGCCAGGCTCTACTGCAAGGGCTGACCTGCATCCCTCCCTGAAAATAACCCCCCCCCCCCCCAGTGAGGCAAACCATGAAGAACAGCCCCCCCCCAACAAAAAGGGTTCAACCAGAACCCAAACCCATGACAAGAAGCAGATGATGTCCGAAGTGGACAATGGTGGTGGCTCCTCACCAGATGAGCAAGGTGACTAGAGTGGCACCGCGGCACCGCAGTTAGCACTGTTGCCTCACAGCGCTGGGGTCCAGGTTCAATTCCGGCCTCCGGTGACTGTCTGTGCGGAGTCTGCACGTCCTCCCCGTGTGTGCGTGGGTTTCCTCCGGGTGCTCCGGTTTCCTCCCACAGTTCAAAGATGTACAGGTTAGGTGGATTGACCGTGATAAATTGCTCCTTAGTGTCCAAAGATGCGCAAGTTAGGTAGGGTAACGGTGATAGGGCGGGAGATTGGGCCGAGGTAGGAAGCTTTTGGCGGCATGAGGCGCAGTGGTTAGCACTGGGACTGCAGCGCTGAGGACCCGGGTTTGAATTAATGGTTGCTAAGGTGGTCACTGTATGTTTTAAAAAGGTTAACTTGAGTTCATGGAATAAACATTGTTTTGCTTTAAAAATACTTTTCCATTTCTGCTGTACCACACCTGTAGAGTGGGCCGTGTGCTCCCCATACCACAATCTAGTAAAAGTTGTGGGTCAGGTGAATTTCATGATGCACTTTGGGGTTCTCTAAACCCTGGCCCATAACAGGGTGAACAAGGCAGCTTCCTCATCGCCATAGAAATGAACCTGTTGACAAAGGTCATGAGGATGTAAATCGTATCCAAGACGCTGATTGGTAGCTGGTTCACACATTTGTGGTTACCGTAGAATCCATTCAGGGTAGGAGGAGGCCTTTCAGCCCATCGACTCTGCACCGACCCTCTGAAAGAGCAGCTTACCTCGGCCCACTCCCCCATCCTATTCGCCGAACCCCACCTAACCTGTCCATCTTTGGACTGTGGGAGGAAACCGGAGCACCCATTCACCCATTTCAGCATTCGAACATTGTTCCATCATCCAAACATTCCGAAATTCCCTGCTCCCAAGCATTCTCGTCTGAATATTACCCAGTGACTACCGAGAATCAAATGGCTGTATTCCAGGCTGCACAACCCATGGACAACATGGCCTCTCATCATGGAGGTCGTAGACAACAGTAAATAATAATAATATTTATTAGTGTCCCAAAATTTAGGGGCAGCACGGTAGCATTGAGGATAGCACAAATGCTTCACAGCTCCAGGGTCCCAGGTTCGATTCCGGTTTGGGTCACTGTCTGTGCGGAGTCTGCACATCCTCCCCGTGTGTGCGTGGGTTTCCTCCGGGTCCTCCGGTTTCCTCCCACAGTCCAAAGATGTGCAGGTTAGGTGGATTGGCCATGATAAATTGCCCTTAGTGTCCAAAATTGCCCTTAGTGTTGGGTGGGGTTACTGGGTTATGGGAATAGGGTGGAGGTGTTGACCTTGGGTAGGGTGCTCTTTCCAAGAGCCGGTGCAGACTCGATGGGCCGAATGGCCTCCTTCTGCACTGTAAATTCTATGAAGTAGGCCCACATTAACACTGCAATGAAGTTACTGTGAAAAGCTCCTCGTCGCCACATTCCGGCGCCTGTTCGGGTACACAGAGGGAGAATTCAGAATGTTCAAATCACCGAACAGCACGTCTTTCGAGACTTGTGGGAGGAAACCGGAGCACCCGGAGGAAACCCACACAGACACGGGGAGAACGTGCAGAATCCGCACAGGCAGTGACCCAAGCCGGGACCCTGGCGCTGTGAAACAACAGTGCTAACCACTGAGCTACCATGTCGCCCTATAGGAGAGCTTCGACAAGCAGTGAGCTGGCAAAGGCCGCCGAGTCCTGAGAGGTGAGTTAAAATGAGGTGAATTGGACATTCGGAATTCTCCCTCAGTGTCCCCGAACAGGCGCCGGAATGTGGCGACGAGGGGCTTTTCACAGTAACTTCACTGCAGAGTTAATGTAAGCCTACTTGTGACACGAATAATGACTATAAAAACGTGCGGAAGGAAGAGTTTTGCCCGGCCAAGCTGCCGTCAATTGGCACAGACCACCTGGACATGTACAGGAATATGCTCCTGGCAGGCAGCAGGTCAGAATCCATGAGGAAAGGCATCATTGCCCTCGTCACCAAGCGGAAGGGAGAGAGGGAGGAAATGAGAAATTGGCGACGCATTGGAATGCTTCATGTGTACTGGAACGTGCCGCCAATCGGTCGAGTTTGCTCTGGAGTTAGTGATCCAACCTGATCAGACCTGTGCTGTTCCAGGCAGGAAGATCTCCTGATCGGCTCCCGCTCCTCAGGGATACGACTGCCTAAGTGCAGGGCAAGGGGGTGAACACCTGCCTCATCGGTTTGGACCAGGAGACGGCCGTTAACAGAACATCACACACCTACATGATGGATGTGCTGTCCAAAATGGAGTTGGAATTAGAATTAGAATAGTACAGCACAGAACAGGCCCTTCAGCCCTCAATGTTGTGCCGAGCAATGATCACCCTACTCAAGCCCATGTATCCACCCTATACCAGTAACCCAACAACCCCCATTAACATTATTTTTTTTAGGACACTAAGGGCAATTTATCATGGCCAATCCACCTAACCCGCACATCTTTGGACTGTGGGAGGAAACCGGAGCACCCGGAGGAAACCCACGCACACACGGGGAGGACGTGCAGACTCCGCACAGACAGTGACCCAAGCCGGGAATCGAACCGGGGACCCTGGAGCTGTGAGGCATTGATGCTAACCACCATGCTACCGTGCTGCCGTGTGCTACTGCGAGAACCTGAATTGGAGCCAACTGCTCTACACAAATGGCAGTCAAGCAGTTTTAATGAATGGGAGGGGATTGGAAGATTTCCGATCCAATCTGGAGTCGGGCTGGACTGGCTTCTCTCCCTTGTCCTGTTTGTGCATTGTATCAAAGCTTTTTCCGTGTCCATTAGGAAAGGTGCAGGAATAAGGGTGGGGGGGGGGTGGGGGGGGGGGGGGGGGGTGAGAATCTGGGGGCAGTGCAGGCATTCAAGCCAAGGCCTCTCTGTACATGGGACAACATCACCATCTTCTGCTCGGATCCACTGTCAGTGTGATGAGCAGCCGTGGCCATTTTAAACGGGCTGCCAGAACCAAGGAGAAACCTTAGCAAGAGCACAGCCATGTTGTTTGGGAAGTGGGCCGGCCAATCCGTCACCAGCGGGTCAGACGAGCTGATGGGGCTGGGGATATGTGGTCCGGAGGGGCCGGGGCTTGTGCTAAAAACTGTAAAGGCAAGGTGAAATGGAGTGATGTACCATCAATTGAACGCAAGACGAATTGCTGAACAAAAGTATGGCTTTAATATACTAGATGTTAAGCCCTGCGGTTGATTACAGTAGAAGGACGACCGGCGGGAGTACTGGGTATTTATACCCCGCCCTGGGGGAGGGGCTAACTCAGCCTCTCGACCAATCGGGGAGCCGTCACATGACTGGTCTCAACCAACCGGTCGAGAGGCACATGACCGATCAGGGCCAATGGTAAGCCGGTGTTCTGCACCAATGGCAGGCAGCTATGCTAATCATACCACCACATGGAGGCTGTCGTGTTAATCACCCTGGGGTAACACGGGCTGCAACTGAATGCAGTTGTACTTGAAAGTAGACTCCAAACTTTGATGTTAGTTCAATACGCTTTATTGAACTTATTAAGCAATGCACACAGTTCGCTGTGGGTTTGACACTCTACTAATCTTAGCGTGCTTACTATAACTAACTGGACCAGACTAGCTCTGAGCCACGTGTAGAAGGTGCTAACTGATATATACACCCTGACTGTCACTACAGTTGTCACCAGTGGAAAGAGGCAGAGTGTTGATGCCTCGTGTGTTTTATACAGTAGTCCCCCGTTATAACGCGCCCCGCAATACCGTGGTTCGCGATATACGGCGGGGGGGGGTTTATGGACCCCAACTTACTTGACTCATTTTAAACTCTTTTTGAAACAGCACCTTTTTGAGCCGCGATGATTAGACCGATTAGCAGCAATGATTACCCGCGATGATTAGACCGATTAGCAGCGATGATTACCCGCGATGATTAGACCGATTAGCAGCGATTATTACCCGCGATGATTAGACCGATTAGCAGCGATGATTACCCGCGATGATTAGACCGATTAGCAGCGATTATTACCCGCGATGATTAGACCGATTAGCAGCGATGATCACTGTACTGTAGAACGATTAGCCGCGATGAGTAGCCGCGACCGATTAGCCCAGTTACACAGCCATAAAAGGGATACCTTTTCCAGTGCAGGTATCTTCGAGTTCGAGTTCAGTTGCTGTCGTGTCGTTCAAAATGTTTAAGCGCAAGTCTTACTCAGTGAGTCAAAAGATACATTTGATAGACCGGCTTCGAAACGGGGAAACGAAGGCAAAATTATCCAGAGAGACTGGTGTACCAGAGTCAACCCTCCGTGGGTGGGTGAAAGATGAGCCCAATTTAAGAGCATATGTTGGGACAGTTTCTCAGAGTGAAGGGCTTAGCAGGAAAAAGGCAAGGAACGCTAGTGACAGTAACTTAGAGAAGGCTGTGTTCACCTGGTTTGTCCAGGAACAGTCTGGTGGCACCCCCCTATCTGGACCTATCATCAGGACTCAGGCTGAGAAGTTCCATCACCAGCTCCACCCAGAGGACAGCAATTTCGTAGCCAGCAAGGGTTGGCTCCATCGGTTCCAGAAAAGACATGGGATAGGTGCAGTTACCATCAGTGGTGAACAGAGATCCGCCGACTCAGGAGCCGCAGCAGCCTTTCCCGACATCCTCAAGAACTACATGGTGCAAGAGGAGCTGACCCCAGAGCAACTCTACAATGCAGATGAGTCAGGGCTTTACTGGAAGATGCTGCCTGACAAGACCCTAGCTGTCAAGGATGATGCCCACAAGACTCTGGGGTACAAGCAAGCCAAGAACAGGCTCACCATCCTGTTTGCCAGCAATGCCACGGGAACACACAAGCTGAAGCCATTGATTGTGGGCAAATTCAAGTCTCCTAGATGCTTTCACCACATCAACATGGAGAACCTACCCATTACCTACCGGAACTCTGGCAAAGCCTGGATGACAGCTTTCTTATTTGAGGAGTGGTTCTTCAAGTTCTTCGTACCCAGTGTCAGGGACCACCTTAGAACCCGCAACTTACCGCAGAAGGCCACACTCCTACTGGACAACTGCTCAGCCCACCCTCAGGGAGATGTTCTCAAGACCAGGGATGGGCAGATCCAAGTGCTCTATCGCCCAAAGAACACCACCAGCAAGATCCAGCCATGTGATGCTGGCATCATTCAGACCTTCAAGTCTGTGTACAAAAAGGAACTGATCCTGGAAATGATAGACTCTCCTCTCACTGTCCCAGATTACCTGAAAGCCATCACCATCAAGGATGCCTGTTATCTGGCAGGGAAGGCCTGGGGAGCTGTGACAGAGAAGACCATCGCCAACTGCTGGAACAAGGCCCTAGGAGCAGCACTCCCACGACCCCAACATTACCCGGATGAAGAGGATTTCGTAGGCTTTACTGAAGCAGAGATCAGGGCAGCTGAGGAGAGGCTAGAGGACCAACTGGATGAGAACCTAACACTCCAGGATTGGGTGGACAGGTGGGCAGCAGCAGAGGATGACATGGCACCCGCAGAAACATTCACAGAGGAGGAGATCATCGACCAGGTCACCCAAGAGGAGGCAGAAGAAGAAGAAGAACCCCAGCCCACAGTGGCAAAGAGCCACTCGGATGCCATCACGCACCTGAAGTGGCTCATAGCATACACAGAGCAGCAAGACTTCGACCCAATATACATCCTGCACCTGAAGAACCTCCAGAGACAAGCACAAGTCAAGATGAGGAAGGGGATGTGCCAGAGGAAACTCACAGACTTTTTTAAATGATTTTAAAAATATGCGTGTAAGTACAATTTTAAGTATATTATTGTATGTATACTGTATATTATTGTATATATTTTAATACATTTAAAACTTGATTTAAGACTTGAACGAACTTTGCTGTTTCTTATTTAAAACGCCCTTCCATTCAGCAATGTTCAGCATAGTCAGCGATGTTTCCTCTCGTTCATTCATTTCGATATCCGCCATCTTGGATATCCGCGGCTCGGTTACAACGCGGGTGGCTGTCTTGGACCCGAACACCCGCGTTATAACGGGGGACTACTGTAGTGGGAGACTCCCCTCTAGTGTTCTGCCTGGTGATTGGTTGTGTTCTGTCCTGTGTGTTGATTGGCTGTACTGGGTGTCTGTCACTGCCGGTCTTTATGTGCATGAGTGCATATCATGAGAGAGAGACAAACCTGCAAAGGTTTCCCCACACCCAACATCCCTTGAGGGGTGGATGTGGAAGTGA
Source organism: Scyliorhinus canicula (assembly GCF_902713615.1). Classification (NCBI taxonomy): domain Eukaryota; kingdom Metazoa; phylum Chordata; class Chondrichthyes; order Carcharhiniformes; family Scyliorhinidae; genus Scyliorhinus; species Scyliorhinus canicula. The sequence continues at coordinate 10,333,319 of NC_052172.1, forward strand.
TGTCCGGCAGCGGAGCGGGTTAACGTGGCTCTCATGACTGAAACGTGGAGCCTTATCTGCGATTAGCATCAGCATATGGCTGGGCTGCACTGGTCATCAATCACTGCCAGTCACAGACCCTGATCTGCTGATGAGGCACTTTGGTGTACAGGCACCAGCTGAATGTGCTCGAGCAACATTAAAGCTGCTCACTTCCTCGCTCGGCAACTCTTCAAGTTCAGCTGCAAAGGGAACCATCAGCATCCTCGCTCCTATGTTGCTTTCCAATACACCCAACCCCTAAACATCTTCCTGTCCCCTAAGGCCCGGGATGTTGCGCTCAGCGATTCAAAATGATCCTGGCAAAGGTTTTGCTGGCGACGGGGAGGAGATCACGCTTAATAATAATAATCTTTATTAGTGTCACAAGTAAGCTTAGAACATAGAACATAGAACAGTACAGCACAGAACAGGCCCTTCGGCCCTCGATGTTGTGCCGAGCAATGATCACCCTACTCAAATCCACATATCCACCCTATACCCGTAACCCAACAACCCCCCCCCCCCCCCCTTAACCTTACTATTAGGACACTACGGGCAATTTAGCATGGCCAATCCACCTAACCCGCACATCTTTGGACTGTGGGAGGAAACCGGAGCACCCGGAGGAAACCCACGCACACACGGGGAGGACGTGCAGACTCCACACAGACAGTGACCCAGCCGGGAATCGAACCTGGGACCCTGGAGCTGTGAAGCATTGATGCTAACCACCATGCTACCATGCTGCCCCAAACTTGCCCCATGCTTGCACTAACACTGCAATGAAGTTACTGTGAAAAGCCCCGAGTCGCCACACTCCGGCGCCTGTTCGGGTACACGGAGGCATAATTCAGAATGTCCAATTCACCTAACAAGCACGTCTTTCGGGGCTTGTGGGAGGAAACCGGAGCACCCGGAGGAATCCCACGCAGACACGGAGAGAATGTGCCGACTCCGCACAGTGACCCAAACCGGGACCCTGGAACTTTGTGCTCTTTTGCAGGGTTGCTCCGAGGTCACCCCGTGACCTGGAAGAGTTTGGTGATATTCTTGACCTTTAACCTTGTAGAGATTAGCTGAAATCGCATCAGATCCTCGATCAGTGCTTTGTGTGCGCCATAGGCTTTTTAAAAAAAAACTGTTGTGTTGTATTAATCGCCTTCTTTCATATTAATGTAGCAGTTTGTCACTTAGTGGTGAGCAGATGGAGCTATGCAGGGAGAACCTGCTCGGAAGATATTATTGGTGTCTTAATAACTGAAATGGGCAACTAAAACACACACGCGTGCACACGCACTCATATACAAACTCATACCTGGCATGTCCCCCGAGGCAGTTCCCAGAAACGGAACTAGACAATGGCCGCTGGGGATGATGGCCTGTATGACCTTTTACCTGCCCCGAAATAGGAGTTTTGGCTGGGACGTGTCATGACATGCAGACATGCACAGAATGAGATACAGACAGGCAGCTAATGAAAACAGAGAACAGGACATAACCAATCAGCAGGCAGAACACTTGGGGGTGGTTACCCACTATAAAAGGCACGAGGCACTCACACTCCGCCTCATTCCACTGGGGACATCTACAGAGTGAGTCTGGTGCATATATCACGTAACGCATACAGCACGTGGCTAAGAGCCAGTCTGGTCCAGTCAGACAGAGAGATCACACTGAGGTTAGCAGAGAGTTGAACTCACAGAGAACGGAGCTAACCTGTGTGACAGGTTCAATGAATCAAATGGAACTAACTTCAAGGCCTGGAGTCTATTTCAGTCATGGCTGCATCCAGTTGCAGCCCGTGTTATCTCAGTGTGCTTAACACGACAGGACGCAGTGGGCGGCAACGGACGAGGTTGGAGAATCTCGGCTAGGGTTAGCGTTCCGAGCCCATGTGACCCTTCTTCAGCACAGCCCTGTCCAGGGGTCATTGGGACAGGAAACGCTAACTCTCTCTCTCTCTCTCTCTCTCGCTCGCTCTCTCCACAGATGCTGCCCGAAACGTGATTGGGCGGAGAATTGGTTTTGGTGCCAAAAACATGGCGGGTGCTGGTTTAAAGCCAAAGTGCAAATCTCCGTCGCCTCAGCAGCAGCATCAATGCGTTCCACTGCTTTCCCGGGCGGTCTTTCCCGATTGGGGGGGCGTAGCGAGGGGGAGGGGGGGGGTTGGCCAGGAGGTGGGCCGTGGGGTCGGGCTGAACGGATACGGAACACCATTGCCGCAGCCGGCAAGGCAGCCATGGAGCCGCGCACGCTGCTGACTGCCCCCTGTGAACTTAGGGCCACAGGTCATATGGGTGTCCCCCGCAGGCCACCCCCCCCCCCCAGGTGCCCTCTGGCCTCGGCTGACCCATCAGCGGGATGGTTGCTCTCCAGCGCAGCCAGTGCCATCTTGTTGGCTGGGATGAGTGTGTGTGGGGAGTGTAATGTGTAAGTGCGGCTGGGATGAGTGTGTGTGGGCAGTGTAATGTGTAAGTGCGGCTGGGATGAGTGTGTGTGTGGGCAGTGTAATGTGTAAGTGCGGCTGCAGCTTGTCAGCCTCCCGAGTGTCAATCACGGACCCGGCGAATCCTGCACCGTTTTTCATTTGAATCGATTGTGTTCCACGTGGCGCCAGTGGTAGCCCCTCCATGGTCGCTGAATCGGTCCAGGTGCGGCACCAATTTTTCTGTCGAAGGCCATGAATCCTGCCCCGGCGTCAACACTTCGGGCGGGATTCTCCGATTGCCGGCGCCGTAATCGCATTCGCCGATTGGGCGGAGAATCCTTTTTGGCGCCAAAATTGCGGGTGGCGCCTGTCTTCGGACGCTCTGCTCCCTCTAAAACGGCATCATCGATGAGTGCACCGCACGCCGTTGGGACGGCCTCAGGACGTCATCTGGAGGCCCTCCCCCAACGCTCCGCCCCCGATGGGCCGACTTCCCGAGGAAGGATCACCTGTGCACCGAGTTGTCGTCAACCTCGCGTGGAGGCTGCGGACTGTGTGCAGTGCCGGAGGGGGCTTCCGCGGGGGCTGGAGGGACTGGGTGGGGGGGGTGGTCCGGGGTGGCAAGCGGGGTTAGTGGGGGTGGGGGGGGGGACTATCTGGCAGGCCAGGTCTGCGCACAGTTGGCGCCACGCTGTACCGCTGCAGGTCGTCGCCATGCACGGCCACGGGCCCGACAATTCTCCGGCCGTTCCTGTCGGGAACGCCGGTGGAGTTTACATTCTCCGGACATAGCCTCAAAATCGGACAATCCAGCCCTTCGTCTCAGCAACGGAGAATCCGTCAGGTCTCGTCTAACGGTGATTCGTTCAACTGTACTTTGGGCCCGCTCCATTCGAAGGAACGGAGCCTCACTCTTAAGTTGCTAGGCGATCGCCCAATCCTGGAGCCTCTGTGGATTTTGACACAGTAAATGGGTGGACAGAAACGCATAACCCAAAAGCTGACTTCGCCATCTGCTTCTCGAAAAACAGGGAGAAGCTCAGATCCCAAGCGACACCGACTGAAGATGATTAATCAGGTGTGGTGCTGTGCGCGGAATACAAGGCCGAGGTCAGGGAAAAGAGACACTGATTTATTTGCAGAGTGCCTCCTTTCTCTCCTCCTGCTGTTTAAGTCTTCACAGGGGAAAGCCTGCGCGAGAGGGAGAAGCCTAAAATAAATTTCAGGGAAAGAAAAAGCAAGAGGTTAAAACCGATCGGGGGATTGGAGGATAGGTGGCGCGATTCTCCGACTCGCCAGCTGGCGCGCCCCCACCGCCGGCAGCGGGATTCTCCGTCCCGCCAGCTGGGCAATGGGGCTTCCCATTGTGGGCAGCCCCACGCCCGTCGGTAAATCCGCGGGCGTGAGTGCGCTTCCTGCGAAGCGAGGGATCTCGCCGATGGAGAATCCAGCTGAGGATCTCTTCCGATTGTGCCGAAGGAGCGGCTTAAATTTCAGCGGGAAGGCTCAAGGAGAAGGGTCAATATCTGAAGCAGGTTCCTGAGCCTTGGACAGAAATCATACACGGGTAGCAGAAGGTGAGTCAGAAGGTGCTGGCTTCAAGCCTGACTCACTAAAATATCAAGGATGGCACACAATATCTAGGGGCCGTACGGTAGCATAGTGGTTAGTACAATCGCTTCACAGCGCCAGGGTCCCAGGTTCGATTCCCCGCTGGGTCACAGTCTGTGTGGAGTTTGCACGTTCTCCCCGTGTGTGCGTGGGTTTCCTCCGGGTGCTCCGGTTTCCTTCCACAGTCCAAAGATGTGCAGGTTAGGTGGATTGGCCATGCTAAATTGCCCTTAGTGTCCAAAATTGCCCTTTGTGTTGGGTGGGGTTACTGGGCTATGGGGATAGGGTGGGGGTTTGGGTTTGGGTAGGGTGCTCTTTCCAAGAGCCGGTGCAGACTCGATGGGCCGAATGGCCTCCTTCTGCACTGTAAATTCTATGAAAACTTGGCCCATAATACGGGGATGGTGGCATTGGAGGCAGTCCAGAGGATTGAATGGCGGAGCGGCCTTGATGAGCTGAATGACACCCTCCGTCTCAGGGTGACTCGTCAGAGATGCCACCTCTCAGATGCGTTGTTGAACCAAAGCCCCACCTGCCTTCTTTAGTGGACGTTAGAGATTCCGCGCTTCAAAGAGAAGTTCTCCCTGGTGTCTTGACCAACATTCATCCCTCGGTCAACATGACTGAAATGGGCAAAACCCTGCGAAGGCCGGTAGCTGAAATAAACAGATAGCCTTGGAAAATCTCAACCGGTCCGGTAGCAGCTGTAGGGAGGTGGAAACAGGGGCCTGGATTCTCCGTTGCGATTCCGCCCGCTACCTCTGCCAGGGAGGACCGGGAATTTGCCGATCAGCCGAATCTCACTGCAAGCGGCAATGGAGAATCCTGCTGCCATGCATGGACAGGGAAGCCCGACCAGAGTTAACGTGCCAAGTCCCTTTGGCTCTTAATCAAGGCTTGAGAGAGATTTTAACTCGACGCCTCGCTCGCATGCCCACATGACCGTCCTCGTCCTGATGCAAAGCCCCACTGAAGCCCAACGCAAATTGGAGGAGTACAGCCTCATCTTCCGATGAGGTGCATCAGATGTCTGTGTTGCATTTCTTGAGGTAAGCCCTCAGGGAGTCTTTGAAGTGCTTCCTTTGTCCTGCTCTAGTTCGGGTCTCTTCCTTGAGCTGAGCCAAGAAGATTCGCTTTGGCAGACGGGACTCTGACGTCCTAAACACATGGACCGTGCAGCGGGAAAAAAAGAAGTCATGAATCGACGAATTACTGCAAGAAAGAAGATCAAATAACACAGGAGAGATTAAAATAATTTCCTCTCAAGAAATGTGGGCACTTGGAATGGACTGTTAATTCCTGTGGTTGATACTGAGTCCGGTAATGTCTTTACAATCAGAGCTGGACGATAATCTGGTTACAATAGATTGTGGCTTTACAAGGATAAAGGGAGACCATTAAGTTCCACGTGGGACATGATGGTGTCATTGGAAATGTCACAAGGAGATCCAGATAGGGTCCTTGGAGTTTTATTTTTGTCATTCAGAAACTTAGCATCAGAAAATAGTTGGGTTAACTCCACAGAGTGAACGACAACATTAATAGTGGAGCCAATTGTTGTCCCATACTAACACTGCAACACCAGTCCAGGTATTACAATCCCGGACCAGACCCCAATGGTTGCTAGGATACTGGACAGAACTCTAATATTTTACTTAATTGGTAAGACGGTGAGGAAAGGATATTTCACCCCAGGTGGACGTTTAATACCGGAATAGGATGGAGGGGTGGGTGTTAGGGTGCTCTTTCAGAGGGTCGGTGCAGACTCAAAGGGCCGAATGGCCTCCTGCTGCCCCGTAAGGTTTCTATGATAGGATAGGAATTCTGTGAATTACCAGTTAAACGAGGCTGAGTGAAGCAATCTTAACCTTCACTTTTATCTCCCCTCATACAGCACCCCTCTCAGGTCACAATCCACTTTTCAATACAGTTGGCAGACTGAGGAATGCTTGCTGCAAAGAGATGCCGTGGATAAACCACTTTGAGAAAGAGATCCTTCAGTAATCAGGTGCAGATTATTGCCCATCTCAAATTACTGGTTAAAATGCCATGTCTTTGAAGTTGCTCCTCTGCTGTTTCACAGGCAAATTTTAACTCACTGTCTAGCGATCAGGTGATTCTGGTGTGTCCCCAGTCAAACCTTGAACTGTAATGTTTTGAGAGAAACTGTTAGTCTGTCCTGGGGTTACAGGAACATTATCTACCTGCTCGATGTCGGAAATATTTCCACACAAACTACTCATTGACGACCTATCTGGTAAGGGTAGCCGGAAAAGACCATCTGCGTTACCGTGAAGGCTTGACTGACGATACTTATTCGTGAAAGTGTGTGTGCTGGCAACAACAACGCCCCTCTCTGCATTCTATTCTCTGCTGGTGACGGAATCCCAGGTGTGTGATCCGAACATTATCGTTAATGGACAATGATCCGTCGATAATGTGAATTTCCATTCACACAGGGATTGATCGAACTGTTTTACCCCAAAGGTGACTCCTTAATAATAATCGCTTATTGTCACAAGTAGGCTTCAATGAAATTACTGTGAAAAGCCCCTAGTCGCCACATCCCGGCGCCTGTTCGGGGAGGCTGGTACGGGAATTGAACCCGCGCTGCTGGCATTGTTCTGCATGACAAGCCAGCTCTTTAGCCCACTGTGCTTAACCAGTGGGCTTATTTCTCCACCTACGCATAATTGGTTTTGGCTTTATTCAATGTTCTGGACGCAAATGTTCTTTTCACCTGTAAGCATGATGTGTCAGACCACTGCCCCAATACCATAGGATGAAGCTTCGCACGGCAACTGCAGGGGTCGGCTTGGAACCTCTGATTTGAGCAACGTCCTCCTTGGCTTGCACGATCGCTTTCTCACATTGATCCTCCCACTTCCACTTTCTATTTTGACCCAGTAGGTTGAGTCAGGGTTTGAGAATAGCCGCCAGATTGTCGGAGCTTTTCCTTATAAACAATCTCTGGCACCAGCGATACTGCTGTCCACCCTCACCTTTGCTGACTGTCCCTTCAGCCGTGGAGTGGCCTGGTACCGATTCGTACCACCAGCAGTAGTCAGTACTCACCTTCGGACTGCCAATCGGACCTCTCCTCACATCCATTTTGTACTTCATGGCCACATTTTCCTTTATTCTGTCTGCTGTTTTATTCGGCGTGGCCAATATCGTGCGCCTCTTTGGACTGTGGGAGGAAACCGGAGGAAACCCACGCAGACACGGGGAGAATGGGCAGACTCCGCGCAGACAGTCACCCGGGGCGGGAATCGAACTGGCTGTGCCACCGTGCTCCCCCCCCCATATCTTCAGAAATTTGTTGGGTTGAATTTTCCGGCGCTGCCCACCAGTGGGATCCTCTGGTTTTGCCGACGGTGACCCCTCTGCCTACCCACCACGGCATGGGCATCAACAGGACCGGGAGATTCCGGCGGCGACCAAGAGTGGGCTGCCGCCATCACGGGAAACACGGCACATGCCGGGGGTTAAGGTGGATGGGGGGAATCCCACCCATTCTCTTGACGATGGGCGGCGTTGCCAAGGTCTGTGTTTATCGACAGTCCAACGTTGTCCCCTGGGAAGGTGGTGGTCGGAAAGGTACCTGGGTCCTTCCGAGGTGGAGGTGCTGTGAGGGAGGGGAGGTTTGTGGTCCAACAGTGAGGAAGGAAAGATAAGAGATATCGGAGTTGAAATGGTGTGTGTGTGTGTGTGTG